>NW_028125563.1:0-251459 GCF_965194825.1 Balaenoptera physalus
GGGTACGGGTTAGGATTAGGGTACGTGTTAGGGTAAGGGTAGGGGTTAGGGTTAGGGTACGCGTTAGGGTTAGGGTAGTGATTAAACCTATCCCACTCTCTCGATACCCCTTAGCACATAAAGGAATATTATTTGGGGGTCCAGCCATGGAGAAGAGTTTAGACACTAGGATTAGGTAAGGAACACACGCATTATAAATAAATCACATTAGGATTCTCTTTTTAAGCTGTTCCTTAAAACACTAGTGCTTAGGAAATCTATTGGAGGCAGAAGCAGTCAAGGGTAGCCTAGGGTTAGGGTTAGGCTTAGGGTTAGGCTTAGGGTACGGCTTAGGGTACGTGTTCGGGGAGGGCTTCGGGTACGGCGTAGGGTATGGGTTAGGGTTAGGGTTAGGTTTAGTGTTAGGGTTAGGGATCGTTTTAGGGTACGGGTTAGGATTAGGGTACGTGTTAGGGTTAGGGTAGGGGTTAGCGTTAGGGTACGCGTTAGGGTAAGGGTAGTTATTAAACCTATCCCACTCTCTAGTTACCCCTTAGCACGTAAAGGAATATTATTTGGGGGTCCAGCCATGGAGAAGAGTTTAGACACTAGGATAAGAGAAGAAACACACCCATTATAAAGAAATCACATTAGGATTCTCTTTTTAAGCTGTTCCTTAAAACACTAGGGCTTAGGAAATCTATTGGAGGCAGAAGCAGTCAAGGGTAGCCTAGGGTTAGGGTTAGGCTTAGGGTTAGGCTTAGGGTACGGCTTAGGGTACGGGTTCGGGGAGGGCTTCGGGCACGGCGTAGGGTATGGGTTAGGGTTAGGCTTAGGGTTAGTGTTAGGGTTAGGGCTCGGTTTAGGGTACGGTTTAGGATTAGGGTACGTGTTAGGGTAAGGGTAGGGGTTAGGGTTAGGGTACGCATTAGGGTTAGGGTAGTGATTAAACCTATCCCACTCTCTCGATACCCCTTAGCACATAAAGGAATATTATTTGGGGGTCCAGCCATGGAGAAGAGTTTAGACACTAGGATTAGATAAGGAACACACCCATTATAAAGAAATCACATTAGGATTCTCTTTTTAAGCTGTTCCTTAAAACACTAGTGCTTAGGAAATTCATTGGAGGCAGAAGCAGTCAAGGGTAGCCTAGGGTTAGGGTTAGGCTTAGGGTTAGGCTTAGGGTACGGCTTAGGGTACGGGTTCGGGGAGGGATTCGGGTATGGCGTAGGGTATGGGTTAGGGTTAGGGTTACGGTTAGTGTTAGGGTTAGGGCTCGGTTTAGGGTACGGGTTAGGATTAGGGTACGTGTTAGGGTTAGGGTAGGGGTTAGGGTTAGGGTACGCGTTAGGGTTAGGGTAGTTATTAAACCTATCCCACTCTCTAGATACCCCTTAGTACATAAAGGAACATTATTTGGGGGTCCAGCCATGGAGAAGAGTTTAGACACTAGGATTAGATAAGGAACACACCCATTATAAAGAAATCACATTAGGATTCTCTTTTTAAGCTGTTCCTTAAAACACTAGTGCTTAGGAAATCTATTGGAGGCAGAAGCAGTCAAGGGTAGCCTAGGGTTAGGGTTAGGCTTAGGGTTAGGCTTAGGGTACGTGTTCGGGGAGGGCTTCGGGTACAGCGTAGGGTATGGGTTAGGGTTAGGGTTAGGTTTAGTGTTAGGGTTAGGGCTCGTTTTAGGGTACGGGTTAGGATTAGGGTTCGTGTTAGGGTTAGGGTAGGGGTGAGGGTTAGGGTACGTGTTACGGATAGGGTAGTTATTAAACCTATCCCACTCTCTAGTTACCCATTAGCACGTAAAGGAATATTATTTGGGGGTCCAGCCATGGAGAAGAGTTTAGACACTAGGATAAGATAAGGAACACACCCATTATAAAGAAATCACATTAGGATTCTCTTTTTAAGCTGTTCCTTAAAACACTAGTGCTTAGGAAATCTATTGGAGGCAGAAGCAGTCAAGGGTAGCCTAGGGTTAGGGTTAGGCTTAGGGTTAGGCTTCGGTTACGGCTTAGGGTACGGGTTCGGGGAGGGCTTCGGGTACGGCGTAGGGTATGGGTTAGGGTTAGGGTTAGGGTTAGTGTTAGGGTTCGGGCTCGGTTTAGGGTACGGGTTAGGATTAGGTTACGTGTTAGTGTAAGGGTAGGGGTTAGGGTTAGGGTACGCGTTAGGGTTAGGGTAGTGATTAAACCTATCCCACTCTCTCGATACCCCTTAGCACATAAAGGAATATTATTTGGGGGTCCAGCCATGGAGAAGAGTTTAGACACTAGGATTAGATAAGGAACACACCCATTATAAAGAAATCACATTAGGATTCTCTTTTTAAGCTGTTCCTTAAAACACTAGTGCTTAGGAAATCTATTGGAGGCAGAAGCAGTCAAGGGTAGCCTAGGGTTAGGGTTAGGCTTAGGGTTAGGCTTAGGGTACGGCTTAGGGTACGTGTTCGGGGAGGGCTTCGGGTACGGCGTAGGGTATGGGTTAGGGTTAGGGTTAGGTTTAGTGTTAGGTTTAGGGCTCGTTTTAGGGTACGGGTTAGGATTAGGGTTCGTGTTAGGGTTAGGGTAGGGGTGAGGGTTAGGGTACGTGTTACGGATAGGGTAGTTATTAAACCTATCCCACTCTCTAGTTACCCATTAGCACGTAAAGGAATATTATTTGGGGGTCCAGCCATGGAGAAGAGTTTAGACACTAGGATAAGATAAGGAACACACCCATTATAAAGAAATCACATTAGGATTCTCTTTTTAAGCTGTTCCTTAAAACACTAGTGCTTAGGAAATCTATTGGAGGCAGAAGCAGTCAAGGGTAGCCTAGGGTTAGAGTTAGGCTTAGGGTTAGGCTTAGGGTACGGCTTAGGGTACGTCTTCGGGGAGGGCTTCGGATACGGCGTAGGGTATGGGTTAGGGTTAGGGTTAGGGTTAGTGTTAGGGTTAGGGCTCGGTTTAGGGTACGGGTTAGGATTAGGGTACATGTTAGGGTTAGGGTAGGGGTTAGGGTTAGGGTACGCGTTACGGTTAGGGTAGTTATTAAACCTATCCCACTCTCTAGATACCCCTTAGCACGTAAAGGAATATTATTTGGGGGACCAGCCATGGAGAAGAGTTTAGACACTAAGATAATATAAGGAACACACACATTATAAAGAAATCACATTAGGATTCTGTTTTTAAGCTGTTCCTTAAAACACTAGTGCTTAGGAAATCTATTGGAGGCAGAAGCAGTCAAGGGTAGCCTAGGGTTAGGGTTAGGCTTAGGGTTAGGCTTAGGGTACGGCTTAGGGTACGGGTTCGGGGAGGGCTTCGGGTACGGCGTAGGGTATGGGTTAGGGTTAAGGTTAGGGTTAGTGTTAGGGTTAGGGCTCGGTTTAGGGTACGGGTTAAGATTAGGGTACGTGTTAGGGTTAGGGTAGGGGTTAGGGTTAGGGTACGCGTTAGGGTTAGGGTAGTTATTAAACCTATCCCACTCTCTAGATACCCCTTAGTACTTAAAGGAACATTATTTGGGGGTCCAGCCATGGAGAAGAGTTTAAACACTAAGGTAATATAAGGAACACACACATTATAAAGAAATCACATTAGGATTCTCTTTTTAAGCTGTTCCTTAAAACACTAGTGCTTAGGAAATCTATTGGAGGCAGAAGCAGTCAAGGGTAGCCTAGGGTTAAGGTTAGCCTTAGGGTTAGGCTTTGGGTACGGCTTAGGGTACGGGTTCGGGGAGGGCTTCGGGTACGGCGTAGGGTATGGGTTAGGGTTAGGGTTAGGGTTAGTGTTAGGGTTAGGGCTCGGTTTAGGGTACGGGTTAGGATTAGGGTACGTGTTAGGGTAAGGGTAGGGGTTAGGGTTAGGGTACGCGTTAGGGTTAGGGTAGTGATTAAACCTATCCCACTCTCTCGATACCCCTTAGCACATGAAGGAATATTATTTGGGGGTCCAGCCATGGAGAAGAGTTTAGACACTAGGATTAGGTAAGGAACACACCCATTATAAAGAAATCACATTAGGATTCTCTTTTTAAGCTGTTCCTTAAAACACTAGGGCTTAGGAAATCTATTGGAGGCAGAAGCAGTCAAGGGTAGCCTAGGGTTAGGGTTAGGCTTAGGGTTAGGCTTAGGGTACGGCTTAGGGTACGGGTTCGGGGAGGGCTTCGGGCACGGCGTAGGGTATGGGTTAGGTTTAGGGTTAGGGTTAGTGTTAGGGTTAGGGCTCGGTTAGGGTACGGGGTAGGATTAGGGTACGTGTTAGGGTTAGGGTAGGGGTTAGCGTTAGGGTACGCGTTAGGGTTAGGGTAGTTATTAAACCTATCCCACTCTCTAGTTACCCCTTAGCACGTAAAGGAATATTATTTGGGGGTCCAGCCATGGAGAAGAGTTTAGACACTAGGATAAGATAAGGAACACACACATTATAAAGAAATCACTTTAGGATTCTCTTTTTAAGCTGTTCCTTAAAACACTAGTGCTTAGGAAATCTATTGGAGGCAGAAGCAGTCAAGGGTAGCCTAGGGTTAGGGTTAGGCTTAGGGTTAGGCTTCGGGTACGGCTTAGGGTACGGGTTCGGGGAGGGCTTCGGGTACGGCGTAGGGTATGGGTTAGGGTTAGGGTTAGGGTTAGTGTTAGGGTTAGGGCTCGGTTTAGGGTACGGGTTAGGATTAGGGTACGTGTTAGGGTAAGGGTAGGGGTTAGGGTTAGGGTACGCGTTAGGGTTAGGGTAGTGATTAAACCTATCCCACTCTCTCGATACCCCTTAGCACATAAAGGAATATTATTTGGGGGTCCAGCCATGGAGAAGAGTTTAGACACTAGGATTAGGTAAGGAACACACCCATTATAAATAAATCACATTAGGATTCTCTTTTTAAGCTGTTCCTTAAAACACTAGTGCTTAGGAAATCTATTGGAGGCAGAAGCAGTCAAGGGTAGCCTAGGGTTAGGGTTAGGCTTAGGGTTAGGCTTAGGGTACGGCTTAGGGTACGTGTTCGGGGAGGGCTTCGGGTACGGCGTAGGGTATGGGTTAGGGTTAGGGTTAGGTTTAGTGTTAGGGTTAGGGATCGTTTTAGGGTACGGGTTAGGATTAGGGTACGTGTTAGGGTTAGGGTAGGGGTTAGCGTTAGGGTACGCGTTAGGGTAAGGGTAGTTATTAAACCTATCCCACTCTCTAGTTACCCGTTAGCACGTAAAGGAATATTATTTGGGGGTCCAGCCATGGAGAAGAGTTTAGACACTAGGATAAGATAAGGAACACACCCATTATAAAGAAATCACATTAGGATTCTCTTTTTAAGCTGTTCCTTAAAACACTAGTGCTTAGGAAATCTATTGGAGGCAGAAGCAGTCAAGGGTAGCCTAGGGTTAGGGTTAGGCTTACGGTTAGCCTTAGGGTACGGCTTAGGGTACGTGTTCGGGGAGGGCTTCGGGTACGGCGTAGGGTATGGGTTACGGTTAGGGTTAGGGTTAGTGTTAGGGTTAGGGCTCGGTTTAGGGGACGGGTTAGGATTAGGGTACATGTTAGGGTTAGGGTAGGGGTTAGGGTTAGGGTACGCGTTACGGTTAGGGTAGTTATTAAACCTATCCCACTCTCTAGATACCCCTTAGCACGTAAAGGAATATTATTTGGGGGTCCAGCCATGGAGAAGAGTTTAGACACTAAGATAATATAAGGAACACACACATTATAAAGAAATAATATTAGGATTCTCTTTTTAAGCTGTTCCTTAAAACACTAGTGCTTAGGAAATCTATTGGAGGCAGAAGCAGTCAAGGGTAGCCTAGGGTTAGGGTTAGGCTTAGGGTTAGGCTTAGGGTACGGCTTAGGGTACGGGTTCGGGGAGGGCTTCGGGTACGGCGTAGGGTATGGGTTAGTGTTAAGGTTAGGGTTAGTGTTAGGGTTAGGGCTCGGTTTAGGGTACGGGTTAGGATTAGGGTATGTGTTAGGGTTAGGGTAGGGGTTAGCGTTAGGGTACGCGTTAGGGTAAGGGTAGTTATTAAACCTATCCCACTCTCTAGTTACCCCTTAGCACGTAAAGGAATATTATTTGGGGGTCCAGCCATGGAGAAGAGTTTAGACACTAGGATAAGATAAGAAACACACCCATTATAAAGAAATCACATTAGGATTCTCTTTTTAAGCTGTTCCTTAAAACACTAGGGCTTAGGAAATCTATTGGAGGCAGAAGCAGTCAAGGGTAGCCTAGGGTTAGGGTTAGGCTTAGGGTTAGGCTTAGGGTACGGCTTAGGGTACGGGTTCGGGGAGGGCTTCGGGCACGGCGTAGGGTATGGGTTAGGGTTAGGCTTAGGGTTAGTGTTAGGGTTAGGGCTCGGTTTAGGGTACGGTTTAGGATTAGGGTACGTGTTAGGGTAAGGGTAGGGGTTAGGGTTAGGGTACGCGTTAGGGTTAGGGTAGTGATTAAACCTATCCCACTCTCTCGATACCCCTTAGCACATAAAGGAATATTATTTGGGGGTCCAGCCATGGAGAAGAGTTTAGACACTAGGATTAGATAAGGAACACACCCATTATAAAGAAATCACATTAGGATTCTCTTTTTAAGCTGTTCCTTAAAACACTAGTGCTTAGGAAATTCATTGGAGGCAGAAGCAGTCAAGGGTAGCCTAGGGTTAGGGTTAGGCTTAGGGTTAGGCTTAGGGTACGGCTTAGGGTACGGGTTCGGGGAGGGATTCGGGTATGGCGTAGGGTATGGGTTAGGGTTAGGGTTACGGTTAGTGTTAGGGTTAGGGCTCGGTTTAGGGTACGGGTTAGGATTAGGGTACGTGTTAGGGTTAGGGTAGGGGTTAGGGTTAGGGTACGCGTTAGGGTTAGGGTAGTTATTAAACCTATCCCACTCTCTAGATACCCCTTAGTACATAAAGGAACATTATTTGGGGGTCCAGCCATGGAGAAGAGTTTAGACACTAGGATTAGATAAGGAACACACCCATTATAAAGAAATCACATTAGGATTCTCTTTTTAAGCTGTTCCTTAAAACACTAGTGCTTAGGAAATCTATTGGAGGCAGAAGCAGTCAAGGGTAGCCTAGGGTTAGGGTTAGGCTTAGGGTTAGGCTTAGGGTACGTGTTCGGGGAGGGCTTCGGGTACAGCGTAGGGTATGGGTTAGGGTTAGGGTTAGGTTTAGTGTTAGGGTTAGGGCTCGTTTTAGGGTACGGGTTAGGATTAGGGTTCGTGTTAGGGTTAGGGTAGGGGTGAGGGTTAGGGTACGTGTTACGGATAGGGTAGTTATTAAACCTATCCCACTCTCTAGTTACCCATTAGCACGTAAAGGAATATTATTTGGGGGTCCAGCCATGGAGAAGAGTTTAGACACTAGGATAAGATAAGGAACACACCCATTATAAAGAAATCACATTAGGATTCTCTTTTTAAGCTGTTCCTTAAAACACTAGTGCTTAGGAAATCTATTGGAGGCAGAAGCAGTCAAGGGTAGCCTAGGGTTAGGGTTAGGCTTAGGGTTAGGCTTCGGGTACGGCTTAGGGTACGGGTTCGGGGAGGGCTTCGGGTACGGCGTAGGGTATGGGTTAGGGTTAGGGTTAGGGTTAGTGTTAGGGTTCGGGCTCGGTTTAGGGTACGGGTTAGGATTAGGTTACGTGTTAGTGTAAGGGTAGGGGTTAGGGTTAGGGTACGCGTTAGGGTTAGGGTAGTGATTAAACCTATCCCACTCTCTCGATACCCCTTAGCACATAAAGGAATATTATTTGGGGGTCCAGCCATGGAGAAGAGTTTAGACACTAGGATTAGATAAGGAACACACCCATTATAAAGAAATCACATTAGGATTCTCTTTTTAAGCTGTTCCTTAAAACACTAGTGACTAGGAAATCTATTGGAGGCAGAAGCAGTCAAGGGTAGCCTAGGGTTAGGGTTAGGCTTACGGTTAGGCTTAGGGTACGGCTTAGGGTACGTGTTCGGGGAGGCCTTCGGGTACGGCGTAGGGTATGGTTTACGGTTAGGGTTAGGGTTAGTGTTAGGGTTAGGGCTCGGTTTAGGGTACGGGTTAGGATTAGGGTACATGTTAGGGTTAGGGTAGGGGTTAGGGTTAGGTTACGCGTTACGGTTAGGGTAGTTATTAAACCTATCCCACTCTCTAGATACCCCTTAGCACGTAAAGGAATATTATTACGGGGTCCAGCCATGGAGAAGAGTTTAGACACTAGGATTAGATAAGGAACACACCCATTATAAAGAAATCACATTAGGATTCTCTTTTTAAGCTGTTCCTTAAAACACTAGTGCTTAGGAAATCTATTGGAGGCAGAAGCAGTCAAGGGTAGCCTAGGGTTAGGGTTAGGCTTAGGGTTAGGCTTCGGGTACGGCTTAGGGTACGGGTTCGGGCAGGGCTTCGGGTACGGCGTAGGGTATGGGTTAGGGTTAGGGTTAGGGTTAGTGTTAGGGTTAGGGCTCGGTTTAGGGTACGGGTTAGGATTAGGGTACGTGTTAGGGTAAGGGTAGGGGTTAGGGTTAGGGTATGCGTTAGGGTTAGGGTAGTGATTAAACCTATCCCACTCTCTCGATACCCCTTAGCACATAAAGGAATATTATTTGGGGGTCCAGCCATGGAGAAGAGTTTAGACACTAGGATTAGATAAGGAACACACCCATTATAAAGAAATCACATTAAGATTCTCTTTTTAAGCTGTTCCTTAAAACACTAGTGCTTAGGAAATCTATTGGAGGCAGAAGCAGTCAAGGGTAGCCTAGGGTTAGGGTTAGGCTTAGGGTTAGGCTTAGGGTACGGCTTAGGGTACGGGTTCGGGGAGGGATTCGGGTATGGCGTAGGGTATGGGTTAGGGTTAGGGTTACGGTTAGTGTTAGGGTTAGGGCTCGGTTTAGGGTACGGGTTAGGATTAGGGTACGTGTTAGGGTTAGGGTAGGGGTTAGGGTTAGGGTACGCGTTAGGGTTAGGGTAGTTATTAAACCTATCCCACTCTCTAGATACCCCTTAGTACATAAAGGAACATTATTTGGGGGTCCAGCCATGGAGAAGAGTTTAGACACTAGGATTAGATAAGGAACACACCCATTATAAAGAAATCACATTAGGATTCTCTTTTTAAGCTGTTCCTTAAAACACTAGTGCTTAGGAAATCTATTGGAGGCAGAAGCAGTCAAGGGTAGCCTAGGGTTAGGGTTAGGCTTAGGGTTAGGCTTAGGGTACGGCTTAGGGTACGGGTTCGGGGAGGGCTTCGGGCACGGCGTAGGGTATGGGTTAGGGTTAGGGTTAGGGTTAGTGTTAGGGTTAGGGCTCGGTTAGGGTACGGGTTAGGATTAGGGTACGTGTTAGGGTTAGGGTAGGGGTTAGCGTTAGGGTACGCGTTAGGGTTAGGGTAGTTATTAAACCTATCCCACTCTCTAGTTACCCCTTAGCACGTAAAGGAATATTATTTGGGGGTCCAGCCATGGAGAAGAGTTTAGACACTAGGATAAGATAAGGAACACACACATTATAAAGAAATCACTTTAGGATTCTCTTTTTAAGCTGTTCCTTAAAACACTAGTGCTTAGGAAATCTATTGGAGGCAGAAGCAGTCAAGGGTAGCCTAGGGTTAGGGTTAGGCTTAGGGTTAGGCTTCGGGTACGGCTTAGGGTACGGGTTCGGGGAGGGCTTCGGGTACGGCGTAGGGTATGGGTTAGGGTTAGGGTTAGGGTTAGTGTTAGGGTTAGGGCTCGGTTTAGGGTACGGGTTAGGATTAGGGTACGTGTTAGGGTTAGGGTAGGGGTTAGGGTTAGGGTACGCGTTAGGGTTAGGGTAGTTATTAAACCTATCCCACTCTCTAGATACCCCTTAGCACGTAAAGGAATATTATTAGGGGGTCCAGCCATGGAGAAGAGTTTAGACACTAAGATAATATAAGGAACACACACATTATAAAGAAATCACATTAGGATTCTCTTTTTAAGCTGTTCCTTAAAACACTAGTGCTTAGGAAATCTATTGGAGGCAGAAGCAGTCAAGGGTAGCCTAGGGTTAGGGTTAGGCTTACGGTTAGGCTTAGGGTACGGCTTAGGGTACGTGTTTGGGGAGGGCTTCGGGTATGGCGTAGGGTATGGGTTACGGTTAGGGTTAGGGTTAGTGTTAGGGTTAGGGCTCGGTTTAGGGTACGGGTTAGGATTAGGGTACATGTTAGGGTTAGGGTAGGGGTTAAGGTTAGGGTACGCGTTACGGTTAGGGTAGTTATTAAACCTATCCCACTCTCTAGATACCCCTTAGCACGTAAAGGAATATTATTTGGGGGACCAGCCATGGAGAAGAGTTTAGACACTAAGATAATATAAGGAACACACACATTATAAAGAAATAACATTAGGATTCTCTTTTTAAGCTGTTCCTTAAAACACTAGTGCTTAGGAAATATATTGGAGGCAGAAGCAGTCAAGGGTAGCCTAGGGTTAGGGTTAGGCTTAGGGTTAGGCTTAGGGTACGGCTTAGGGTACGGGTTCGGGGAGGGCTTCGGGTACGGCGTAGGGTATGGGTTAGGGTTAAGGTTAGGGTTAGTGTTAGGGTTAGGGCTCGGTTTAGGGTACGGGTTAAGATTAGGGTACGTGTTAGGGTTAGGGTAGGGGTTAGGGTTAGGGTACGCGTTAGGGTTAGGGTAGTTATTAAACCTATCCCACTCTCTAGATACCCCTTAGTACTTAAAGGAACATTATTTGGGCGTCCAGCCATGGAGAAGAGTTTAAACACTAAGGTAATATAAGGAACACACACATTATAAAGAAATCACATTAGGATTCTCTTTTTAAGCTGTTCCTTAAAACACTAGTGCTTAGGAAATCTATTGGAGGCAGAAGCAGTCAAGGGTAGCCTAGGGTTAAGGTTAGCCTTAGGGTTAGGCTTCGGGTACGGCTTAGGGTACGGGTTCGGGGAGGGCTTCGGGTACGGCGTAGGGTATGGGTTAGGGTTAGGGTTAGGGTTAGTGTTAGGGTTAGGGCTCGGTTTAGGGTACGGGTTAGGATTAGGGTACGTGTTAGGGTAAGGGTAGGGGTTAGGGTTAGGGTACGCGTTAGGGTTAGGGTAGTGATTAAACCTATCCCACTCTCTCGATACCCCTTAGCACATGAAGGAATATTATTTGGGGGTCCAGCCATGGAGAAGAGTTTAGACACTAGGATTAGGTAAGGAACACACCCATTATAAAGAAATCACATTAGGATTCTCTTTTTAAGCTGTTCCTTAAAACACTAGTGCTTAGGAAATCTATTGGAGGCAGAAGCAGTCAAGGGTAGCCTAGGGTTAGGGTTAGGCTTAGGGTTAGGCTTAGGGTACGGCTTAGGGTACGTGCTCGGGGAGGGCTTCGGGTACGGCGTAGGGTATGGGTTAGGGTTAGGGTTAGGTTTAGTGTTAGGGTTAGGGATCGTTTTAGGGTACGGGTTAGGATTAGGGTACGTGTTAGGGTTAGGGTAGGGGTTAGCGTTAGGGTACGCGTTAGGGTAAGGGTAGTTATTAAACCTATCCCACTCTCTAGTTACCCGTTAGCACGTAAAGGAATATTATTTGGGGGTCCAGCCATGGAGAAGAGTTTAGACACTAGGATAAGATAAGGAACACACCCATTATAAAGAAATCACATTAGGATTCTCTTTTTAAGCTTTTCCTTAAAACACTAGGGCTTAGGAAATCTATTGGAGGCAGAAGCAGTCAAGGGTAGCCTAGGGTTAGGGTTAGGCTTAGGGTTAGGCTTAGGGTACGGCTTAGGGTACGGGTTCGGGGAGGGCTTCGGGCACGGCGTAGGGTATGGGTTAGGTTTAGGGTTAGGGTTAGTGTTAGGGTTAGGGCTCGGTTAGGGTACGGGTTAGGATTAGGGTACGTGTTAGGGTTAGGGTAGGGGTTAGCGTTAGGGTACGCGTTAGGGTTAGGGTAGTTATTAAACCTATCCCACTCTCTAGTTACCCCTTAGCATGTAAAGGAATATTATTTGGGGGTCCAGCCATGGAGAAGAGTTTAGACACTAGGATAAGATAAGGAACACACACATTATAAAGAAATCACTTTAGGATTCTCTTTTTAAGCTGTTCCTTAAAACACTAGTGCTTAGGAAATCTATTGGAGGCAGAAGCAGTCAAGGGTAGCCTAGGGTTAGGGTTAGGCTTAGGGTTAGGCTTCGGGTACGGCTTAGGGTACGGGTTCGGGGAGGGCTTCGGGTACGGCGTAGGGTATGGGTTAGGGTTAGGGTTAGGGTTAGTGTTAGGGTTAGGGCTCGGTTTAGGGTACGGGTTAGGATTAGGGTACGTGTTAGGGTAAGGGTAGGGGTTAGGGTTAGGGTACGCGTTAGGGTTAAGGTAGTGATTAAACCTATCCCACTCTCTCGATACCCCTTAGCACATAAAGGAATATTATTTGGGGGTCCAGCCATGGAGAAGAGTTTAGACACTAGGATTAGGTAAGGAACACACCCATTATAAAGAAATCACATTAGGATTCTCTTTTTAAGCTGTTCCTTAAAACACTAGGGCTTAGGAAATCTATTGGAGGCAGAAGCAGTCAAGGGTAGCCTAGGGTTAGGGTTAGGCTTAGGGTTAGGCTTAGGGTACGGCTTAGGGTACGGGTTCGGGGAGGGCTTCGGGCACGGCGTAGGGTATGGGTTAGGGTTAGGGTTAGGGTTAGTGTTAGGGTTAGGGCTCGGTTAGGGTACGGGTTAGGATTAGGGTACGTGTTAGTGTAAGGGTAGGGGTTAGGGTTAGGGTACGCGTTAGGGTTAGGGTAGTGATTAAACCTATCCCACTCTCTCGATACCCCTTAGCACATAAAGGAATATTATTTGGGGGTCCAGCCATGGAGAAGAGTTTAGACACTAGGATTAGATAAGGAACACACCCATTATAAAAAATCACATTAGGATTCTCTTTTTAAGCTGTTCCTTAAAACACTAGTGCTTAGGAAATCTATTGGAGGCAGAAGCATTCAAGGGTAGCCTAGGGTTAGGGTTAGGCTTAGGGTTAGGCTTAGGGTACGGCTTAGGGTACGTGTTCGGGGAGGGCTTCGGGTACGGCGTAGGGTATGGGTTAGGGTTAGGGTTAGGTTTAGTGTTAGGGTTAGGGCTCGTTTTAGGGTACGGGTTAGGATTAGGGTTCGTGTTAGGGTTAGGGTAGGGGAGAGGGTTAGGGTACGTGTTACGGATAGGGTAGTTATTAAACCTATCCCACTCTCTAGTTACCCATTAGCACGTAAAGGAATATTATTTGGGGGTCCAGCCATGGAGAAGAGTTTAGACACTAGGATAAGATAAGGAACACACCCATTATAAAGAAATCACATTAGGATTCTCTTTTTAAGCTGTTCCTTAAAACACTAGTGCTTAGGAAATCTATTGGAGGCAGAAGCAGTCAACGGTAGCCTAGGGTTAGGGTTAGGCTTAGGGTTAGGCTTAGGGTACGGCTTAGGGTACGGCTTCGGGGAGGGCTTCGGGTACGGCGTAGGGTATGGGTTAGGGTTAGGGTTAGGGTTAGTGTTAGGGTTAGGGCTCGGTTTAGGGTACGGGTTAGGATTAGGGTACGTGTTAGGGTTAGGGTAGGGGTTAGGGTTAGGGTACGCGTTAGGGTTAGGGTAGTTATTAAACCTATCCCACTCTCTAGATACCCCTTAGCACGTAAAGGAATATTATTAGGGGGTCCAGCCATGGAGAAGAGTTTAGACACTAAGATAATATAAGGAACACACACATTATAAAGAAATCACATTAGGATTCTCTTTTTAAGCTGTTCCTTAAAACACTAGTGCTTAGGAAATCTATTGGAGGCAGAAGCAGTCAAGGGTAGCCTAGGGTTAGGGTTAGGCTTACGGTTAGGCTTAGGGTACGGCTTAGGGTACGTGTTTGGGGAGGGCTTCGGGTACGGCATAGGGTATGGGTTACGGTTAGGGTTAGGGTTAGTGTTAGGGTTATGGCTCGGTTTAGGGTACGGGTTAGGATTAGGGTACATGTTAGGGTTAGGGTAGGGGTTAGGGTTAGGGTACGCGTTACGGTTAGGGTAGTTATTAAACCTATCCCACTCTCTAGATACCCCTTAGCACGTAAAGGAATATTATTTGGGGGACCAGCCATGGAGAAGAGTTTAGACACTAAGATAATATAAGGAACACACACATTATAAAGAAATCACATTAGGATTCTCTTTTTAAGCTGTTCCTTAAAACACTAGTGCTTAGGAAATCTATTGGAGGCAGAAGCAGTCAAGGGTAGCCTAGGGTTAGGGTTAGGCTTAGGGTTAGGCTTAGGGTACGGCTTAGGGTACGGGTTCGGGGAGGGCTTCGGGTACGGCGTAGGGTATGGGTTAGGGTTAAGGTTAGGGTTAGTGTTAGGGTTAGGGCTCGGTTTAGGGTACGGGTTAAGATTAGGGTACGTGTTAGGGTTAGGGTAGGGGTTAGGGTTAGGGTACGCGTTAGGGTTAGGGTAGTTATTAAACCTATCCCACTCTCTAGATACCCCTTAGTACTTAAAGGAACATTATTTGGGGGTCCAGCCATGGAGAAGAGTTTAAACACTAAGGTAATATAAGGAACACACACATTATAAAGAAATCACATTAGGATTCTCTTTTTAAGCTGTTCCTTAAAACACTAGGGCTTAGGAAATCTATTGGAGGCAGAAGCAGTCAAGGGTAGCCTAGGGTTAGGGTTAGGCTTAGGGTTAGGCTTAGGGTACGGCTTAGGGTACGGGTTCGGGGAGGGCTTCGGGCACGGCGTAGGGTATGGGTTAGGTTTAGGGTTAGGGTTAGTGTTAGGGTTAGGGCTCGGTTAGGGTACGGGGTAGGATTAGGGTACGTGTTAGGGTTAGGGTAGGGGTTAGCGTTAGGGTACGCGTTAGGGTAAGGGTAGTTATTAAACCTATCCCACTCTCTAGTTACCCGTTAGCACGTAAAGGAATATTATTTGGGGGTCCAGCCATGGAGAAGAGTTTAGACACTAGGATAAGATAAGGAACACACCCATTATAAAGAAATCACATTAGGATTCTCTTTTTAAGCTGTTCCTTAAAACACTAGTGCTTAGGAAATCTATTGGAGGCAGAAGCAGTCAAGGGTAGTCTAGGGTTAGGGTTAGGCTTACGGTTAGCCTTAGGGTACGGCTTAGGGTACGTGTTCGGGGAGGGCTTCGGGTACGGCGTAGGGTATGGGTTACGGTTAGGGTTAGGGTTAGTGTTAGGGTTAGGGCTCGGTTTAGGGGACGGGTTAGGATTAGGGTACATGTTAGGGTTAGGGTAGGGGTTAGGGTTAGGTTACGCGTTACGGTTAGGGTAGTTATTAAACCTATCCCACTCTCTAGATAACCCTTAGCACGTAAAGGAATATTATTTGGGGGTCCAGCCATGGAGAAGAGTTTAGACACTAAGATAATATAAGGAACACACACATTATAAAGAAATAATATTAGGATTCTCTTTTTAAGCTGTTCCTTAAAACACTAGTGCTTAGGAAATCTATTGGAGGCAGAAGCAGTCAAGGGTAGCCTAGGGTTAGGGTTAGGCTTAGGGTTAGGCTTAGGGTACGGCTTAGGGTACGGGTTCGGGGAGGGCTTCGGGTACGGCGTAGGGTATGGGTTAGTGTTAAGGTTAGGGTTAGTGTTAGGGTTAGGGCTCGGTTTAGGGTACGGGTTAGGATTAGGGTATGTGTTAGGGTTAGGGTAGGGGTTAGCGTTAGGGTACGCGTTAGGGTAAGGGTAGTTATTAAACCTATCCCACTCTCTAGTTACCCCTTAGCACGTAAAGGAATATTATTTGGGGGTCCAGCCATGGAGAAGAGTTTAGACACTAGGATAAGATAAGAAACACACCCATTATAAAGAAATCACATTAGGATTCTCTTTTTAAGCTGTTCCTTAAAACACTAGGGCTTAGGAAATCTATTGGAGGCAGAAGCAGTCAAGGGTAGCCTAGGGTTAGGGTTAGGCTTAGGGTTAGGCTTAGGGTACGGCTTAGGGTACGGGTTCGGGGAGGGCTTCGGGCACGGCGTAGGGTATGGGTTAGGGTTAGGCTTAGGGTTAGTGTTAGGGTTAGGGCTCGGTTTAGGGTACGGTTTAGGATTAGGGTACGTGTTAGGGTAAGGGTAGGGGTTAGGGTTAGGGTACGCGTTAGGGTTAGGGTAGTGATTAAACCTATCCCACTCTCTCGATACCCCTTAGCACATAAAGGAATATTATTTGGGGGTCCAGCCATGGAGAAGAGTTTAGACACTAGGATTAGATAAGGAACACACCCATTATAAAGAAATCACATTAGGATTCTCTTTTTAAGCTGTTCCTTAAAACACTAGTGCTTAGGAAATTCATTGGAGGCAGAAGCAGTCAAGGGTAGCCTAGGGTTAGGGTTAGGCTTAGGGTTAGGCTTAGGGTACGGCTTAGGGTACGGGTTCGGGGAGGGATTCGGGTATGGCGTAGGGTATGGGTTAGGGTTAGGGTTACGGTTAGTGTTAGGGTTAGGGCTCGGTTTAGGGTACGGGTTAGGATTAGGGTACGTGTTAGGGTTAGGGTAGGGGTTAGGGTTAGGGTACGCGTTAGGGTTAGGGTAGTTATTAAACCTATCCCACTCTCTAGATACCCCTTAGTACATAAAGGAACATTATTTGGGGGTCCAGCCATGGAGAAGAGTTTAGACACTAGGATTAGATAAGGAACACACCCATTATAAAGAAATCACATTAGGATTCTCTTTTTAAGCTGTTCCTTAAAACACTAGTGCTTAGGAAATCTATTGGAGGCAGAAGCAGTCAAGGGTAGCCTAGGGTTAGGGTTAGGCTTAGGGTTAGGCTTAGGGTACGTGTTCGGGGAGGGCTTCGGGTACAGCGTAGGGTATGGGTTAGGGTTAGGGTTAGGTTTAGTGTTAGGGTTAGGGCTCGTTTTAGGGTACGGGTTAGGATTAGGGTTCGTGTTAGGGTTAGGGTAGGGGTGAGGGTTAGGGTACGTGTTACGGATAGGGTAGTTATTAAACCTATCCCACTCTCTAGTTACCCATTAGCACGTAAAGGAATATTATTTGGGGGTCCAGCCATGGAGAAGAGTTTAGACACTAGGATAAGATAAGGAACACACCCATTATAAAGAAATCACATTAGGATTCTCTTTTTAAGCTGTTCCTTAAAACACTAGGGCTTAGGAAATCTATTGGAGGCAGAAGCAGTCAAGGGTAGCCTAGGGTTAGGGTTAGGCTTAGGGTTAGGCTTCGGGTACGGCTTAGGGTACGGGTTCGGGGAGGGCTTCGGGTACGGCGTAGGGTATGGGTTAGGGTTAGGGTTAGGGTTAGTGTTAGGGTTCGGGCTCGGTTTAGGGTACGGGTTAGGATTAGGTTACGTGTTAGTGTAAGGGTAGGGGTTAGGGTTAGGGTACGCGTTAGGGTTAGGGTAGTGATTAAACCTATCCCACTCTCTCGATACCCCTTAGCACATAAAGGAATATTATTTGGGGGTCCAGCCATGGAGAAGAGTTTAGACACTAGGATTAGATAAGGAACACACCCATTATAAAGAAATCACATTAGGATTCTCTTTTTAAGCTGTTCCTTAAAACACTAGTGCTTAGGAAATCTATTGGAGGCAGAAGCAGTCAAGGGTAGCCTAGGGTTAGGGTTAGGCTTAGGGTTAGGCTTAGGGTACGGCTTAGGGTACGTGTTCGGGGAGGGCTTCGGGTACGGCGTAGGGTATGGGTTAGGGTTAGGGTTAGGTTTAGTGTTAGGTTTAGGGCTCGTTTTAGGGTACGGGTTAGGATTAGGGTTCGTGTTAGGGTTAGGGTAGGGGTGAGGGTTAGGGTACGTGTTACGGATAGGGTAGTTATTAAACCTATCCCACTCTCTAGTTACCCATTAGCACGTAAAGGAATATTATTTGGGGGTCCAGCCATGGAGAAGAGTTTAGACACTAGGATAAGATAAGGAACACACCCATTATAAAGAAATCACATTAGGATTCTCTTTTTAAGCTGTTCCTTAAAACACTAGTGCTTAGGAAATCTATTGGAGGCAGAAGCAGTCAAGGGTAGCCTAGGGTTAGAGTTAGGCTTAGGGTTAGGCTTAGGGTACGGCTTAGGGTACGTCTTCGGGGAGGGCTTCGGATACGGCGTAGGGTATGGGTTAGGGTTAGGGTTAGGGTTAGTGTTAGGGTTAGGGCTCGGTTTAGGGTACGGGTTAGGATTAGGGTACGTGTTAGGGTTAGGGTAGGGGTTAGGGTTAGGGTACGCGTTAGGGTTAGGGTAGTTATTAAACCTATCCCACTCTCTAGATACCCCTTAGCACGTAAAGGAATATTATTAGGGGGTCCAGCCATGGAGAAGAGTTTAGACACTAAGATAATATAAGGAACACACACATTATAAAGAAATCACATTAGGATTCTCTTTTTAAGCTGTTCCTTAAAACACTAGTGACTAGGAAATCTATTGGAGGCAGAAGCAGTCAAGGGTAGCCTAGGGTTAGGGTTAGGCTTACGGTTAGGCTTAGGGTACGGCTTAGGGTACGTGTTCGGGGAGGCCTTCGGGTACGGCGTAGGGTATGGTTTACGGTTAGGGTTAGGGTTAGTGTTAGGGTTAGGGCTCGGTTTAGGGTACGGGTTAGGATTAGGGTACATGTTAGGGTTAGGGTAGGGGTTAGGGTTAGGTTACGCGTTACGGTTAGGGTAGTTATTAAACCTATCCCACTCTCTAGATACCCCTTAGCACGTAAAGGAATATTATTACGGGGTCCAGCCATGGAGAAGAGTTTAGACACTAGGATTAGATAAGGAACACACCCATTATAAAGAAATCACATTAGGATTCTCTTTTTAAGCTGTTCCTTAAAACACTAGTGCTTAGGAAATCTATTGGAGGCAGAAGCAGTCAAGGGTAGCCTAGGGTTAGGGTTAGGCTTAGGGTTAGGCTTCGGGTACGGCTTAGGGTACGGGTTCGGGCAGGGCTTCGGGTACGGCGTAGGGTATGGGTTAGGGTTAGGGTTAGGGTTAGTGTTAGGGTTAGGGCTCGGTTTAGGGTACGGGTTAGGATTAGGGTACGTGTTAGGGTAAGGGTAGGGGTTAGGGTTAGGGTATGCGTTAGGGTTAGGGTAGTGATTAAACCTATCCCACTCTCTCGATACCCCTTAGCACATAAAGGAATATTATTTGGGGGTCCAGCCATGGAGAAGAGTTTAGACACTAGGATTAGATAAGGAACACACCCATTATAAAGAAATCACATTAAGATTCTCTTTTTAAGCTGTTCCTTAAAACACTAGTGCTTAGGAAATCTATTGGAGGCAGAAGCAGTCAAGGGTAGCCTAGGGTTAGGGTTAGGCTTAGGGTTAGGCTTAGGGTACGGCTTAGGGTACGTGTTCGGGGAGGGCTTCGGGTACGGCGTAGGGTATGGGTTAGGGTTAGAGTTAGGTTTAGTGTTAGGGTTAGGGCTCGTTTTAGGGTACGGGTTAGGATTAGGGTTCGTGTTAGGGTTAGAGTAGGGGTGAGGGTTAGGGTACGTGTTACGGATAGGGTAGTTATTAAACCTATCCCACTCTCTAGTTACCCATTAGCACGTAAAGGAATATTATTTGGGGGTCCAGCCATGGAGAAGAGTTTAGACACTAGGATAAGATAAGGAATACACCCATTATAAAGAAATCACATTAGGATTCTCTTTTTAAGCTGTTCCTTAAAACACTAGTGCTTAGGAAATCTATTGGAGGCAGAAGCAGTCAAGGGTAGCCTAGGGTTAGGGTTAGGCTTAGGGTTAGGCTTAGGGTACGGCTTAGGGTACGGGTTCGGGGAGGGCTTCGGGTACGGCGTAGGGTATGGGTTAGGGTTAGGGTTAGGGTTAGTGTTAGGGTTAGGGATCGTTTTAGGGTACGGGTTAGGATTAGGGTACGTGTTAGGGTTAGGGTAGGGGTTAGCGTTAGGGTACGCGTTAGGGTAAGGGTAGTTATTAAACCTATCCCACTCTCTAGTTACCCGTTAGCACGTAAAGGAATATTATTTGGGGGTCCAGCCATGGAGAAGAGTTTAGACACTAGGATAAGATAAGGAACACACCCATTATAAAGAAATCACATTAGGATTCTCTTTTTAAGCTGTTCCTTAAAACACTAGGGCTTAGGAAATCTATTGGAGGCAGAAGCAGTCAAGGGTAGCCTAGGGTTAGGGTTAGGCTTAGGGTTAGGCTTAGGGTACGGCTTAGGGTACGGGTTCGGGGAGGGCTTCGGGCACGGCGTAGGGTATGGGTTAGGGTTAGGGTTAGGGTTAGTGTTAGGGTTAGGGCTCGGTTAGGGTACGGGTTAGGATTAGGGTACGTGTTAGGGTTAGGGTAGGGGTTAGCGTTAGGGTACGCGTTAGGGTTAGGGTAGTTATTAAACCTATCCCACTCTCTAGTTACCCCTTAGCACGTAAAGGAATATTATTTGGGGGTCCAGCCATGGAGAAGAATTTAGACACTAGGATAAGATAAGGAACACACACATTATAAAGAAATCACTTTAGGATTCTCTTTTTAAGCTGTTCCTTAAAACACTAGTGCTTAGGAAATCTATTGGAGGCAGAAGCAGTCAAGGGTAGCCTAGGGTTAGGGTTAGGCTTAGGGTTAGGCTTCGGGTACGGCTTAGGGTACGGGTTCGGGGAGGGCTTCGGGTACGGCGTAGGGTATGGGTTAGGGTTAGGGTTAGGGTTAGTGTTAGGGTTAGGGCTCGGTTTAGGGTACGGGTTAGGATTAGGGTACGTGTTAGGGTAAGGGTAGGGGTTAGGGTTAGGGTACGCGTTAGGGTTAGGGTAGTGATTAAACCTATCCCACTCTCTCGATACCCCTTAGCACATAAAGGAATATTATTTGGGGGTCCAGCCATGGAGAAGAGTTTAGACACTAGGATTAGGTAAGGAACACACCCATTATAAATAAATCACATTAGGATTCTCTTTTTAAGCTGTTCCTTAAAACACTAGTGCTTAGGAAATCTATTGGAGGCAGAAGCAGTCAAGGGTAGCCTAGGGTTAGGGTTAGGCTTAGGGTTAGGCTTAGGGTACGGCTTAGGGTACGTGTTCGGGGAGGGCTTCGGGTACGGCGTAGGGTATGGGTTAGGGTTAGGGTTAGGTTTAGTGTTAGGGTTAGGGATCGTTTTAGGGTACGGGTTAGGATTAGGGTACGTGTTAGGGTTAGGGTAGGGGTTAGCGTTAGGGTACGCGTTAGGGTAAGGGTAGTTATTAAACCTATCCCACTCTCTAGTTACCCGTTAGCACGTAAAGGAATATTATTTGGGGGTCCAGCCATGGAGAAGAGTTTAGACACTAGGATAAGATAAGGAACACACCCATTATAAAGAAATCACATTAGGATTCTCTTTTTAAGCTGTTCCTTAAAACACTAGTGCTTAGGAAATCTATTGGAGGCAGAAGCAGTCAAGGGTAGCCTAGGGTTAGGGTTAGGCTTACGGTTAGCCTTAGGGTACGGCTTAGGGTACGTGTTCGGGGAGGGCTTCGGGTACGGCGTAGGGTATGGGTTACGGTTAGGGTTAGGGTTAGTGTTAGGGTTAGGGCTCGGTTTAGGGGACGGGTTAGGATTAGGGTACATGTTAGGGTTAGGGTAGGGGTTAGGGTTAGGGTACGCGTTACGGTTAGGGTAGTTATTAAACCTATCCCACTCTCTAGATAACCCTTAGCACGTAAAGGAATATTATTTGGGGGTCCAGCCATGGAGAAGAGTTTAGACACTAAGATAATATAAGGAACACACACATTATAAAGAAATAATATTAGGATTCTCTTTTTAAGCTGTTCCTTAAAACACTAGTGCTTAGGAAATCTATTGGAGGCAGAAGCAGTCAAGGGTAGCCTAGGGTTAGGGTTAGGCTTAGGGTTAGGCTTAGGGTACGGCTTAGGGTACGGGTTCGGGGAGGGCTTCGGGTACGGCGTAGGGTATGGGTTAGTGTTAAGGTTAGGGTTAGTGTTAGGGTTAGGGCTCGGTTTAGGGTACGGGTTAGGATTAGGGTATGTGTTAGGGTTAGGGTAGGGGTTAGCGTTAGGGTACGCGTTAGGGTAAGGGTAGTTATTAAACCTATCCCACTCTCTAGTTACCCCTTAGCACGTAAAGGAATATTATTTGGGGGTCCAGCCATGGAGAAGAGTTTAGACACTAGGATAAGATAAGAAACACACCCATTATAAAGAAATCACATTAGGATTCTCTTTTTAAGCTGTTCCTTAAAACACTAGGGCTTAGGAAATCTATTGGAGGCAGAAGCAGTCAAGGGTAGCCTAGGGTTAGGGTTAGGCTTAGGGTTAGGCTTAGGGTACGGCTTAGGGTACGGGTTCGGGGAGGGCTTCGGGCACGGCGTAGGGTATGGGTTAGGGTTAGGCTTAGGGTTAGTGTTAGGGTTAGGGCTCGGTTTAGGGTACGGTTTAGGATTAGGGTACGTGTTAGGGTAAGGGTAGGGGTTAGGGTTAGGGTACGCGTTAGGGTTAGGGTAGTGATTAAACCTATCCCACTCTCTCGATACCCCTTAGCACATAAAGGAATATTATTTGGGGGTCCAGCCATGGAGAAGAGTTTAGACACTAGGATTAGATAAGGAACACACCCATTATAAAGAAATCACATTAGGATTCTCTTTTTAAGCTGTTCCTTAAAACACTAGTGCTTAGGAAATTCATTGGAGGCAGAAGCAGTCAAGGGTAGCCTAGGGTTAGGGTTAGGCTTAGGGTTAGGCTTAGGGTACGGCTTAGGGTACGGGTTCGGGGAGGGATTCGGGTATGGCGTAGGGTATGGGTTAGGGTTAGGGTTACGGTTAGTGTTAGGGTTAGGGCTCGGTTTAGGGTACGGGTTAGGATTAGGGTACGTGTTAGGGTTAGGGTAGGGGTTAGGGTTAGGGTACGCGTTAGGGTTAGGGTAGTTATTAAACCTATCCCACTCTCTAGATACCCCTTAGTACATAAAGGAACATTATTTGGGGGTCCAGCCATGGAGAAGAGTTTAGACACTAGGATTAGATAAGGAACACACCCATTATAAAGAAATCACATTAGGATTCTCTTTTTAAGCTGTTCCTTAAAACACTAGTGCTTAGGAAATCTATTGGAGGCAGAAGCAGTCAAGGGTAGCCTAGGGTTAGGGTTAGGCTTAGGGTTAGGCTTAGGGTACGGCTTAGGGTACGTGTTCGGGGAGGGTTTCGGGTACGGCGTAGGGTATGGGTTAGGGTTAGGGTTAGGTTTAGTGTTAGGTTTAGGGCTCGTTTTAGGGTACGGGTTAGGATTAGGGTTCGTGTTAGGGTTAGGGTAGGGGTGAGGGTTAGGGTACGTGTTACGGATAGGGTAGTTATTAAACCTATCCCACTCTCTAGTTACCCATTAGCACGTAAAGGAATATTATTTGGGGGTCCAGCCATGGAGAAGAGTTTAGACACTAGGATAAGATAAGGAACACACCCATTATAAAGAAATCACATTAGGATTCTCTTTTTAAGCTGTTCCTTAAAACACTAGTGCTTAGGAAATCTATTGGAGGCAGAAGCAGTCAAGGGTAGCCTAGGGTTAGAGTTAGGCTTAGGGTTAGGCTTAGGGTACGGCTTAGGGTACGTCTTCGGGGAGGGCTTCGGATACGGCGTAGGGTATGGGTTAGGGTTAGGGTTAGGGTTAGTGTTAGGGTTAGGGCTCGGTTTAGGGTACGGGTTAGGATTAGGGTACGTGTTAGGGTTAGGGTAGGGGTTAGGGTTAGGGTACGCGTTAGGGTTAGGGTAGTTATTAAACCTATCCCACTCTCTAGATACCCCTTAGCACGTAAAGGAATATTATTAGGGGGTCCAGCCATGGAGAAGAGTTTAGACACTAAGATAATATAAGGAACACACACATTATAAAGAAATCACATTAGGATTCTCTTTTTAAGCTGTTCCTTAAAACACTAGTGACTAGGAAATCTATTGGAGGCAGAAGCAGTCAAGGGTAGCCTAGGGTTAGGGTTAGGCTTACGGTTAGGCTTAGGGTACGGCTTAGGGTACGTGTTCGGGGAGGCCTTCGGGTACGGCGTAGGGTATGGTTTACGGTTAGGGTTAGGGTTAGTGTTAGGGTTAGGGCTCGGTTTAGGGTACGGGTTAGGATTAGGGTACATGTTAGGGTTAGGGTAGGGGTTAGGGTTAGGTTACGCGTTACGGTTAGGGTAGTTATTAAACCTATCCCACTCTCTAGATACCCCTTAGCACGTAAAGGAATATTATTACGGGGTCCAGCCATGGAGAAGAGTTTAGACACTAGGATTAGATAAGGAACACACCCATTATAAAGAAATCACATTAGGATTCTCTTTTTAAGCTGTTCCTTAAAACACTAGTGCTTAGGAAATCTATTGGAGGCAGAAGCAGTCAAGGGTAGCCTAGGGTTAGGGTTAGGCTTAGGGTTAGGCTTAGGGTACGGCTTAGGGTACGTGTTCGGGGAGGGCTTCGGGTACGGCGTAGGGTATGGGTTAGGGTTAGAGTTAGGTTTAGTGTTAGGGTTAGGGCTCGTTTTAGGGTACGGGTTAGGATTAGGGTTCGTGTTAGGGTTAGAGTAGGGGTGAGGGTTAGGGTACGTGTTACGGATAGGGTAGTTATTAAACCTATCCCACTCTCTAGTTACCCATTAGCACGTAAAGGAATATTATTTGGGGGTCCAGCCATGGAGAAGAGTTTAGACACTAGGATAAGATAAGGAATACACCCATTATAAAGAAATCACATTAGGATTCTCTTTTTAAGCTGTTCCTTAAAACACTAGTGCTTAGGAAATCTATTGGAGGCAGAAGCAGTCAAGGGTAGCCTAGGGTTAGGGTTAGGCTTAGGGTTAGGCTTAGGGTACGGCTTAGGGTACGGGTTCGGGGAGGGCTTCGGGTACGGCGTAGGGTATGGGTTAGGGTTAGGGTTAGGGTTAGTGTTAGGGTTAGGGATCGTTTTAGGGTACGGGTTAGGATTAGGGTACGTGTTAGGGTTAGGGTAGGGGTTAGCGTTAGGGTACGCGTTAGGGTAAGGGTAGTTATTAAACCTATCCCACTCTCTAGTTACCCGTTAGCACGTAAAGGAATATTATTTGGGGGTCCAGCCATGGAGAAGAGTTTAGACACTAGGATAAGATAAGGAACACACCCATTATAAAGAAATCACATTAGGATTCTCTTTTTAAGCTGTTCCTTAAAACACTAGGGCTTAGGAAATCTATTGGAGGCAGAAGCAGTCAAGGGTAGCCTAGGGTTAGGGTTAGGCTTAGGGTTAGGCTTAGGGTACGGCTTAGGGTACGGGTTCGGGGAGGGCTTCGGGCACGGCGTAGGGTATGGGTTAGGGTTAGGGTTAGGGTTAGTGTTAGGGTTAGGGCTCGGTTAGGGTACGGGTTAGGATTAGGGTACGTGTTAGGGTTAGGGTAGGGGTTAGCGTTAGGGTACGCGTTAGGGTTAGGGTAGTTATTAAACCTATCCCACTCTCTAGTTACCCCTTAGCACGTAAAGGAATATTATTTGGGGGTCCAGCCATGGAGAAGAATTTAGACACTAGGATAAGATAAGGAACACACACATTATAAAGAAATCACTTTAGGATTCTCTTTTTAAGCTGTTCCTTAAAACACTAGTGCTTAGGAAATCTATTGGAGGCAGAAGCAGTCAAGGGTAGCCTAGGGTTAGGGTTAGGCTTAGGGTTAGGCTTCGGGTACGGCTTAGGGTACGGGTTCGGGGAGGGCTTCGGGTACGGCGTAGGGTATGGGTTAGGGTTAGGGTTAGGGTTAGTGTTAGGGTTAGGGCTCGGTTTAGGGTACGGGTTAGGATTAGGGTACGTGTTAGGGTAAGGGTAGGGGTTAGGGTTAGGGTACGCGTTAGGGTTAGGGTAGTGATTAAACCTATCCCACTCTCTCGATACCCCTTAGCACATAAAGGAATATTATTTGGGGGTCCAGCCATGGAGAAGAGTTTAGACACTAGGATTAGATAAGGAACACACCCATTATAAAGAAATCACATTAGGATTCTCTTTTTAAGCTGTTCCTTAAAACACTAGTGCTTAGGCAATTCATTGGAGGCAGAAGCAGTCAAGGGTAGCCTAGGGTTAGGGTTAGGCTTAGGGTTAGGCTTAGGGTACGGCTTAGGGTACGGGTTCGGGGAGGGCTTCGGGTACGGCGTAGGGTATGGGTTAGGGTTAGGGTTACGGTTAGTGTTAGGGTTAGGGCTCGGTTTAGGGTACGGTTTAGGTTTAGGGTACGTGTTAGGGTTAGGGTAGGGGTTAGGGTTAGGGTACGCGTTAGGGTTAGGGTAGTTATTAAACCTATCCCACTCTCTAGATACGCCTTAGTACGTAAAGGAACATTATTTGGAGGTCCAGCCATCGAGAAGAGTTTAGACACTAAGGTAATATAAGGAACACACACATTATAAAGAAATCACATTAGGATTCTCTTTTTAAGCTGTTCCTTAAAACACTAGTGCTTAGGAAATCTATTGGAGGCAGAAGCAGTCAAGGGTAGCCTAGGGTTAGGGTTAGGCTTACGGTTAGGCTTACGGTACGGCTTAGGGTACGTGTTCGGGGAGGGCTTCGGGTACGGAGTAGGGTATGGGTTACGGTTAGGGTTAGGGTTAGTGTTAGGGTTAGGGCTCGGTTTAGGGGACGGGTTAGGATTAGGGTACATGTTAGGGTTAGGGTAGGGGTTAGGGTTAGGGTACGCGTTACGGTTAGGGTAGTTATTAAACCTATCCCACTCTCTAGATACCCCTTAGCACGTAAAGGAATATTATTTGGGGGACCAGCCATGGAGAAGAGTTTAGACACTAAGATAATATAAGGAACACACACATTATAAAGAAATCACATTAGGATTCTCTTTTTAAGCTGTTCCTTAAAACACTAGTGCTTAGGAAATCTATTGGAGGCAGAAGCAGTCAAGGGTAGCCTAGGGTTAGGGTTAGGCTTAGGGTTAGGCTTAGGGTACGGCTTAGGGTACGGGTTCGGGGAGGGCTTCGGGTACGGCGTAGGGTATGGGTTAGGGTTAAGGTTAGGGTTAGTGTTAGGGTTAGGGCTCGGTTTAGGGTACGGGTTAAGATTAGGGTACGTGTTAGGGTTAGGGTAGGGGTTAGGGTTAGGGTACGCGTTAGGGTTAGGGTAGTTATTAAACCTATCCCACTCTCTAGATACCCCTTAGTACTTAAAGGAACATTATTTGGGGGTCCAGCCATGGAGAAGAGTTTAAACACTAAGGTAATATAAGGAACACACACATTATAAAGAAATCACATTAGGATTCTCTTTTTAAGCTGTTACTTAAAACACTAGTGCTTAGGAAATCTATTGGAGGCAGAAGCAGTCAAGGGTAGCCTAGGGTTAAGGTTAGCCTTAGGGTTAGGCTTTGGGTACGGCTTAGGGTACGGGTTCGGGGAGGGCTTCGGGTACGGCGTAGGGTATGGGTTAGGGTTAGGGTTAGGGTTAGTGTTAGGGTTAGGGCTCGGTTTAGGGTACGGGTTAGGATTAGGGTACGTGTTAGGGTAAGGGTAGGGGTTAGGGTTAGGGTACGCGTTAGGGTTAGGGTAGTGATTAAACCTATCCCACTCTCTCGATACCCCTTAGCACATGAAGGAATATTATTTGGGGGTCCAGCCATGGAGAAGAGTTTAGACACTAGGATTAGGTAAGGAACACACCCATTATAAAGAAATCACATTAGGATTCTCTTTTTAAGCTGTTCCTTAAAACACTAGGGCTTAGGAAATCTATTGGAGGCAGAAGCAGTCAAGGGTAGCCTAGGGTTAGGGTTAGGCTTAGGGTTAGGCTTAGGGTACGGCTTAGGGTACGGGTTCGGGGAGGGCTTCGGGCACGGCGTAGGGTATGGGTTAGGTTTAGGGTTAGGGTTAGTGTTAGGGTTAGGGCTCGGTTAGGGTACGGGGTAGGATTAGGGTACGTGTTAGGGTTAGGGTAGGGGTTAGCGTTAGGGTACGCGTTAGGGTTAGGGTAGTTATTAAACCTATCCCACTCTCTAGTTACCCCTTAGCACGTAAAGGAATATTATTTGGGGGTCCAGCCATGGAGAAGAGTTTAGACACTAGGATAAGATAAGGAACACACACATTATAAAGAAATCACTTTAGGATTCTCTTTTTAAGCTGTTCCTTAAAACACTAGTGCTTAGGAAATCTATTGGAGGCAGAAGCAGTCAAGGGTAGCCTAGGGTTAGGGTTAGGCTTAGGGTTAGGCTTCGGGTACGGCTTAGGGTACGGGTTCGGGGAGGGCTTCGGGTACGGCGTAGGGTATGGGTTAGGGTTAGGGTTAAGGTTAGTGTTAGGGTTAGGGCTCGGTTTAGGGTACGGGTTAGGATTAGGGTACGTGTTAGGGTAAGGGTAGGGGTTAGGGTTAGGGTACGCGTTAGGGTTAGGGTAGTGATTAAACCTATCCCACTCTCTCGATACCCCTTAGCACATAAAGGAATATTATTTGGGGGTCCAGCCATGGAGAAGAGTTTAGACACTAGGATTAGGTAAGGAACACACCCATTATAAATAAATCACATTAGGATTCTCTTTTTAAGCTGTTCCTTAAAACACTAGTGCTTAGGAAATCTATTGGAGGCAGAAGCAGTCAAGGGTAGCCTAGGGTTAGGGTTAGGCTTAGGGTTAGGCTTAGGGTACGGCTTAGGGTACGTGTTCGGGGAGGGCTTCGGGTACGGCGTAGGGTATGGGTTAGGGTTAGGGTTAGGTTTAGTGTTAGGGTTAGGGATCGTTTTAGGGTACGGGTTAGGATTAGGGTACGTGTTAGGGTTAGGGTAGGGGTTAGCGTTAGGGTACGCGTTAGGGTAAGGGTAGTTATTAAACCTATCCCACTCTCTAGTTACCCGTTAGCACGTAAAGGAATATTATTTGGGGGTCCAGCCATGGAGAAGAGTTTAGACACTAGGATAAGATAAGGAACACACCCATTATAAAGAAATCACATTAGGATTCTCTTTTTAAGCTGTTCCTTAAAACACTAGTGCTTAGGAAATCTATTGGAGGCAGAAGCAGTCAAGGGTAGCCTAGGGTTAGGGTTAGGCTTACGGTTAGCCTTAGGGTACGGCTTAGGGTACGTGTTCGGGGAGGGCTTCGGGTACGGCGTAGGGTATGGGTTACGGTTAGGGTTAGGGTTAGTGTTAGGGTTAGGGCTCGGTTTAGGGGACGGGTTAGGATTAGGGTACATGTTAGGGTTAGGGTAGGGGTTAGGGTTAGGGTACGCGTTACGGTTAGGGTAGTTATTAAACCTATCCCACTCTCTAGATAACCCTTAGCACGTAAAGGAATATTATTTGGGGGTCCAGCCATGGAGAAGAGTTTAGACACTAAGATAATATAAGGAACACACACATTATAAAGAAATAATATTAGGATTCTCTTTTTAAGCTGTTCCTTAAAACACTAGTGCTTAGGAAATCTATTGGAGGCAGAAGCAGTCAAGGGTAGCCTAGGGTTAGGGTTAGGCTTAGGGTTAGGCTTAGGGTACGGCTTAGGGTACGGGTTCGGGGAGGGCTTCGGGTACGGCGTAGGGTATGGGTTAGTGTTAAGGTTAGGGTTAGTGTTAGGGTTAGGGCTCGGTTTAGGGTACGGGTTAGGATTAGGGTATGTGTTAGGGTTAGGGTAGGGGTTAGCGTTAGGGTACGCGTTAGGGTAAGGGTAGTTATTAAACCTATCCCACTCTCTAGTTACCCCTTAGCACGTAAAGGAATATTATTTGGGGGTCCAGCCATGGAGAAGAGTTTAGACACTAGGATAAGATAAGAAACACACCCATTATAAAGAAATCACATTAGGATTCTCTTTTTAAGCTGTTCCTTAAAACACTAGGGCTTAGGAAATCTATTGGAGGCAGAAGCAGTCAAGGGTAGCCTAGGGTTAGGGTTAGGCTTAGGGTTAGGCTTAGGGTACGGCTTAGGGTACGGGTTCGGGGAGGGCTTCGGGCACGGCGTAGGGTATGGGTTAGGGTTAGGCTTAGGGTTAGTGTTAGGGTTAGGGCTCGGTTTAGGGTACGGTTTAGGATTAGGGTACGTGTTAGGGTAAGGGTAGGGGTTAGGGTTAGGGTACGCGTTAGGGTTAGGGTAGTGATTAAACCTATCCCACTCTCTCGATACCCCTTAGCACATAAAGGAATATTATTTGGGGGTCCAGCCATGGAGAAGAGTTTAGACACTAGGATTAGATAAGGAACACACCCATTATAAAGAAATCACATTAGGATTCTCTTTTTAAGCTGTTCCTTAAAACACTAGTGCTTAGGAAATTCATTGGAGGCAGAAGCAGTCAAGGGTAGCCTAGGGTTAGGGTTAGGCTTAGGGTTAGGCTTAGGGTACGGCTTAGGGTACGGGTTCGGGGAGGGATTCGGGTATGGCGTAGGGTATGGGTTAGGGTTAGGGTTACGGTTAGTGTTAGGGTTAGGGCTCGGTTTAGGGTACGGGTTAGGATTAGGGTACGTGTTAGGGTTAGGGTAGGGGTTAGGGTTAGGGTACGCGTTAGGGTTAGGGTAGTTATTAAACCTATCCCACTCTCTAGATACCCCTTAGTACATAAAGGAACATTATTTGGGGGTCCAGCCATGGAGAAGAGTTTAGACACTAGGATTAGATAAGGAACACACCCATTATAAAGAAATCACATTAGGATTCTCTTTTTAAGCTGTTCCTTAAAACACTAGTGCTTAGGAAATCTATTGGAGGCAGAAGCAGTCAAGGGTAGCCTAGGGTTAGGGTTAGGCTTAGGGTTAGGCTTAGGGTACGTGTTCGGGGAGGGCTTCGGGTACAGCGTAGGGTATGGGTTAGGGTTAGGGTTAGGTTTAGTGTTAGGGTTAGGGCTCGTTTTAGGGTACGGGTTAGGATTAGGGTTCGTGTTAGGGTTAGGGTAGGGGTGAGGGTTAGGGTACGTGTTACGGATAGGGTAGTTATTAAACCTATCCCACTCTCTAGTTACCCATTAGCACGTAAAGGAATATTATTTGGGGGTCCAGCCATGGAGAAGAGTTTAGACACTAGGATAAGATAAGGAACACACCCATTATAAAGAAATCACATTAGGATTCTCTTTTTAAGCTGTTCCTTAAAACACTAGGGCTTAGGAAATCTATTGGAGGCAGAAGCAGTCAAGGGTAGCCTAGGGTTAGGGTTAGGCTTAGGGTTAGGCTTCGGGTACGGCTTAGGGTACGGGTTCGGGGAGGGCTTCGGGTACGGCGTAGGGTATGGGTTAGGGTTAGGGTTAGGGTTAGTGTTAGGGTTCGGGCTCGGTTTAGGGTACGGGTTAGGATTAGGTTACGTGTTAGTGTAAGGGTAGGGGTTAGGGTTAGGGTACGCGTTAGGGTTAGGGTAGTGATTAAACCTATCCCACTCTCTCGATACCCCTTAGCACATAAAGGAATATTATTTGGGGGTCCAGCCATGGAGAAGAGTTTAGACACTAGGATTAGATAAGGAACACACCCATTATAAAGAAATCACATTAGGATTCTCTTTTTAAGCTGTTCCTTAAAACACTAGTGCTTAGGAAATCTATTGGAGGCAGAAGCAGTCAAGGGTAGCCTAGGGTTAGGGTTAGGCTTAGGGTTAGGCTTAGGGTACGGCTTAGGGTACGTGTTCGGGGAGGGCTTCGGGTACGGCGTAGGGTATGGGTTAGGGTTAGGGTTAGGTTTAGTGTTAGGTTTAGGGCTCGTTTTAGGGTACGGGTTAGGATTAGGGTTCGTGTTAGGGTTAGGGTAGGGGTGAGGGTTAGGGTACGTGTTACGGATAGGGTAGTTATTAAACCTATCCCACTCTCTAGTTACCCATTAGCACGTAAAGGAATATTATTTGGGGGTCCAGCCATGGAGAAGAGTTTAGACACTAGGATAAGATAAGGAACACACCCATTATAAAGAAATCACATTAGGATTCTCTTTTTAAGCTGTTCCTTAAAACACTAGTGCTTAGGAAATCTATTGGAGGCAGAAGCAGTCAAGGGTAGCCTAGGGTTAGAGTTAGGCTTAGGGTTAGGCTTAGGGTACGGCTTAGGGTACGTCTTCGGGGAGGGCTTCGGATACGGCGTAGGGTATGGGTTAGGGTTAGGGTTAGGGTTAGTGTTAGGGTTAGGGCTCGGTTTAGGGTACGGGTTAGGATTAGGGTACGTGTTAGGGTTAGGGTAGGGGTTAGGGTTAGGGTACGCGTTAGGGTTAGGGTAGTTATTAAACCTATCCCACTCTCTAGATACCCCTTAGCACGTAAAGGAATATTATTAGGGGGTCCAGCCATGGAGAAGAGTTTAGACACTAAGATAATATAAGGAACACACACATTATAAAGAAATCACATTAGGATTCTCTTTTTAAGCTGTTCCTTAAAACACTAGTGACTAGGAAATCTATTGGAGGCAGAAGCAGTCAAGGGTAGCCTAGGGTTAGGGTTAGGCTTACGGTTAGGCTTAGGGTACGGCTTAGGGTACGTGTTCGGGGAGGCCTTCGGGTACGGCGTAGGGTATGGTTTACGGTTAGGGTTAGGGTTAGTGTTAGGGTTAGGGCTCGGTTTAGGGTACGGGTTAGGATTAGGGTACATGTTAGGGTTAGGGTAGGGGTTAGGGTTAGGTTACGCGTTACGGTTAGGGTAGTTATTAAACCTATCCCACTCTCTAGATACCCCTTAGCACGTAAAGGAATATTATTACGGGGTCCAGCCATGGAGAAGAGTTTAGACACTAGGATTAGATAAGGAACACACCCATTATAAAGAAATCACATTAGGATTCTCTTTTTAAGCTGTTCCTTAAAACACTAGTGCTTAGGAAATCTATTGGAGGCAGAAGCAGTCAAGGGTAGCCTAGGGTTAGGGTTAGGCTTAGGGTTAGGCTTCGGGTACGGCTTAGGGTACGGGTTCGGGCAGGGCTTCGGGTACGGCGTAGGGTATGGGTTAGGGTTAGGGTTAGGGTTAGTGTTAGGGTTAGGGCTCGGTTTAGGGTACGGGTTAGGATTAGGGTACGTGTTAGGGTAAGGGTAGGGGTTAGGGTTAGGGTATGCGTTAGGGTTAGGGTAGTGATTAAACCTATCCCACTCTCTCGATACCCCTTAGCACATAAAGGAATATTATTTGGGGGTCCAGCCATGGAGAAGAGTTTAGACACTAGGATTAGATAAGGAACACACCCATTATAAAGAAATCACATTAAGATTCTCTTTTTAAGCTGTTCCTTAAAACACTAGTGCTTAGGAAATCTATTGGAGGCAGAAGCAGTCAAGGGTAGCCTAGGGTTAGGGTTAGGCTTAGGGTTAGGCTTAGGGTACGGCTTAGGGTACGTGTTCGGGGAGGGCTTCGGGTACGGCGTAGGGTATGGGTTAGGGTTAGAGTTAGGTTTAGTGTTAGGGTTAGGGCTCGTTTTAGGGTACGGGTTAGGATTAGGGTTCGTGTTAGGGTTAGAGTAGGGGTGAGGGTTAGGGTACGTGTTACGGATAGGGTAGTTATTAAACCTATCCCACTCTCTAGTTACCCATTAGCACGTAAAGGAATATTATTTGGGGGTCCAGCCATGGAGAAGAGTTTAGACACTAGGATAAGATAAGGAATACACCCATTATAAAGAAATCACATTAGGATTCTCTTTTTAAGCTGTTCCTTAAAACACTAGTGCTTAGGAAATCTATTGGAGGCAGAAGCAGTCAAGGGTAGCCTAGGGTTAGGGTTAGGCTTAGGGTTAGGCTTAGGGTACGGCTTAGGGTACGGGTTCGGGGAGGGCTTCGGGTACGGCGTAGGGTATGGGTTAGGGTTAGGGTTAGGGTTAGTGTTAGGGTTAGGGATCGTTTTAGGGTACGGGTTAGGATTAGGGTACGTGTTAGGGTTAGGGTAGGGGTTAGCGTTAGGGTACGCGTTAGGGTAAGGGTAGTTATTAAACCTATCCCACTCTCTAGTTACCCGTTAGCACGTAAAGGAATATTATTTGGGGGTCCAGCCATGGAGAAGAGTTTAGACACTAGGATAAGATAAGGAACACACCCATTATAAAGAAATCACATTAGGATTCTCTTTTTAAGCTGTTCCTTAAAACACTAGGGCTTAGGAAATCTATTGGAGGCAGAAGCAGTCAAGGGTAGCCTAGGGTTAGGGTTAGGCTTAGGGTTAGGCTTAGGGTACGGCTTAGGGTACGGGTTCGGGGAGGGCTTCGGGCACGGCGTAGGGTATGGGTTAGGGTTAGGGTTAGGGTTAGTGTTAGGGTTAGGGCTCGGTTAGGGTACGGGTTAGGATTAGGGTACGTGTTAGGGTTAGGGTAGGGGTTAGCGTTAGGGTACGCGTTAGGGTTAGGGTAGTTATTAAACCTATCCCACTCTCTAGTTACCCCTTAGCACGTAAAGGAATATTATTTGGGGGTCCAGCGATGGAGAAGAATTTAGACACTAGGATAAGATAAGGAACACACACATTATAAAGAAATCACTTTAGGATTCTCTTTTTAAGCTGTTCCTTAAAACACTAGTGCTTAGGAAATCTATTGGAGGCAGAAGCAGTCAAGGGTAGCCTAGGGTTAGGGTTAGGCTTAGGGTTAGGCTTCGGGTACGGCTTAGGGTACGGGTTCGGGGAGGGCTTCGGGTACGGCGTAGGGTATGGGTTAGGGTTAGGGTTAGGGTTAGTGTTAGGGTTAGGGCTCGGTTTAGGGTACGGGTTAGGATTAGGGTACGTGTTAGGGTAAGGGTAGGGGTTAGGGTTAGGGTACGCGTTAGGGTTAGGGTAGTGATTAAACCTATCCCACTCTCTCGATACCCCTTAGCACATAAAGGAATATTATTTGGGGGTCCAGCCATGGAGAAGAGTTTAGACACTAGGATTAGATAAGGAACACACCCATTATAAAGAAATCACATTAGGATTCTCTTTTTAAGCTGTTCCTTAAAACACTAGTGCTTAGGCAATTCATTGGAGGCAGAAGCAGTCAAGGGTAGCCTAGGGTTAGGGTTAGGCTTAGGGTTAGGCTTAGGGTACGGCTTAGGGTACGGGTTCGGGGAGGGCTTCGGGTACGGCGTAGGGTATGGGTTAGGGTTAGGGTTACGGTTAGTGTTAGGGTTAGGGCTCGGTTTAGGGTACGGTTTAGGTTTAGGGTACGTGTTAGGGTTAGGGTAGGGGTTAGGGTTAGGGTACGCGTTAGGGTTAGGGTAGTTATTAAACCTATCCCACTCTCTAGATACGCCTTAGTACGTAAAGGAACATTATTTGGAGGTCCAGCCATCGAGAAGAGTTTAGACACTAAGGTAATATAAGGAACACACACATTATAAAGAAATCACATTAGGATTCTCTTTTTAAGCTGTTCCTTAAAACACTAGTGCTTAGGAAATCTATTGGAGGCAGAAGCAGTCAAGGGTAGCCTAGGGTTAGGGTTAGGCTTACGGTTAGGCTTAGGGTACGGCTTAGGGTACGTGTTCGGGGAGGGCTTCGGGTACGGAGTAGGGTATGGGTTACGGTTAGGGTTAGGGTTAGTGTTAGGGTTAGGGCTCGGTTTAGGGGACGGGTTAGGATTAGGGTACATGTTAGGGTTAGGGTAGGGGTTAGGGTTAGGGTACGCGTTACGGTTAGGGTAGTTATTAAACCTATCCCACTCTCTAGATACCCCTTAGCACGTAAAGGAATATTATTTGGGGGTCCAGCCATGGAGAAGAGTTTAGACACTAAGATAATATAAGGAACACACACATTATAAAGAAATAATATTAGGATTCTCTTTTTAAGCTGTTCCTTAAAACACTAGTGCTTAGGAAATCTATTGGAGGCAGAAGCAGTCAAGGGTAGCCTAGGGTTAGGGTTAGGCTTAGGGTTAGGCTTAGGGTACGGCTTAGGGTACGGGTTCGGGGAGGGCTTCGGGTACGGCGTAGGGTATGGGTTAGTGTTAAGGTTAGGGTTAGTGTTAGGGTTAGGGCTCGTTTTAGGGTACGGGTTAGGATTAGGGTATGTGTTAGGGTTAGGGTAGGGGATAGCGTTAGGGTACGCGTTAGGGTAAGGGTAGTTATTAAACCTATCCCACTCTCTAGTTACCCCTTAGCACGTAAAGGAATATTATTTGGGGGTCCAGCCATGGAGAAGAGTTTAGACACTAGGATAAGATAAGGAATACACCCATTATAAAGAAATCACATTAGGATTCTCTTTTTAAGCTGTTCCTTAAAACACTAGTGCTTAGGAAATCTATTGGAGGCAGAAGCAGTCAAGGGTAGCCTAGGGTTAGGGTTAGGCTTAGGGTTAGGCTTAGGGTACGGCTTAGGGTACGGGTTCGGGGAGGGCTTCGGGTACGGCGTAGGGTATGGGTTAGGGTTAGGGTTAGGGTTAGTGTTAGGGTTAGGGATCGTTTTAGGGTACGGGTTAGGATTAGGGTACGTGTTAGGGTTAGGGTAGGGGTTAGCGTTAGGGTACGCGTTAGGGTAAGGGTAGTTATTAAACCTATCCCACTCTCTAGTTACCCGTTAGCACGTAAAGGAATATTATTTGGGGGTCCAGCCATGGAGAAGAGTTTAGACACTAGGATAAGATAAGGAACACACCCATTATAAAGAAATCACATTAGGATTCTCTTTTTAAGCTGTTCCTTAAAACACTAGGGCTTAGGAAATCTATTGGAGGCAGAAGCAGTCAAGGGTAGCCTAGGGTTAGGGTTAGGCTTAGGGTTAGGCTTAGGGTACGGCTTAGGGTACGGGTTCGGGGAGGGCTTCGGGCACGGCGTAGGGTATGGGTTAGGGTTAGGGTTAGGGTTAGTGTTAGGGTTAGGGCTCGGTTAGGGTACGGGTTAGGATTAGGGTACGTGTTAGGGTTAGGGTAGGGGTTAGCGTTAGGGTACGCGTTAGGGTTAGGGTAGTTATTAAACCTATCCCACTCTCTAGTTACCCCTTAGCACGTAAAGGAATATTATTTGGGGGTCCAGCCATGGAGAAGAGTTTAGACACTAGGATAAGATAAGGAACACACACATTATAAAGAAATCACTTTAGGATTCTCTTTTTAAGCTGTTCCTTAAAACACTAGTGCTTAGGAAATCTATTGGAGGCAGAAGCAGTCAAGGGTAGCCTAGGGTTAGGGTTAGGCTTAGGGTTAGGCTTCGGGTACGGCTTAGGGTACGGGTTCGGGGAGGGCTTCGGGTACGGCGTAGGGTATGGGTTAGGGTTAGGGTTAGGGTTAGTGTTAGGGTTAGGGCTCGGTTTAGGGTACGGTTTAGGATTAGGGTACGTGTTAGGGTTAGGGTAGGGGTTAGGGTTAGGGTACGCGTTAGGGTTAGGGTAGTTATTAAACCTATCCCACTCTCTAGATACGCCTTAGTACGTAAAGGAACATTATTTGGAGGTCCAGCCATCGAGAAGAGTTTAGACACTAAGGTAATATAAGGAACACACACATTATAAAGAAATCACATTAGGATTCTCTTTTTAAGCTGTTCCTTAAAACACTAGTGCTTAGGAAATCTATTGGAGGCAGAAGCAGTCAAGGGTAGCCTAGGGTTAGGGTTAGGCTTACGGTTAGGCTTAGGGTACGGCTTAGGGTACGTGTTCGGGGAGGGCTTCGGGTACGGAGTAGGGTATGGGTTACGGTTAGGGTTAGGGTTAGTGTTAGGGTTAGGGCTCGGTTTAGGGGACGGGTTAGGATTAGGGTACATGTTAGGGTTAGGGTAGGGGTTAGGGTTAGGGTACGCGTTACGGTTAGGGTAGTTATTAAACCTATCCCACTCTCTAGATACCCCTTAGCACGTAAAGGAATATTATTTGGGGGTCCAGCCATGGAGAAGAGTTTAGACACTAAGATAATATAAGGAACACACACATTATAAAGAAATAATATTAGGATTCTCTTTTTAAGCTGTTCCTTAAAACACTAGTGCTTAGGAAATCTATTGGAGGCAGAAGCAGTCAAGGGTAGCCTAGGGTTAGGGTTAGGCTTAGGGTTAGGCTTAGGGTACGGCTTAGGGTACGGGTTCGGGGAGGGCTTCGGGTACGGCGTAGGGTATGGGTTAGTGTTAAGGTTAGGGTTAGTGTTAGGGTTAGGGCTCGGTTTAGGGTACGGGTTAGGATTAGGGTATGTGTTAGGGTTAGGGTAGGGGATAGCGTTAGGGTACGCGTTAGGGTAAGGGTAGTTATTAAACCTATCCCACTCTCTAGTTACCCCTTAGCACGTAAAGGAATATTATTTGTGGGTCCAGCCATGGAGAAGAGTTTAGACACTAGGATAAGATAAGAAACACACCCATTATAAAGAAATCACATTAGGATTCTCTTTTTAAGCTGTTCCTTAAAACACTAGGGCTTAGGAAATCTATTGGAGGCAGAAGCAGTCAAGGGTAGCCTAGGGTTAGGGTTAGGCTTAGGGTTAGGCTTAGGGTACGGCTTAGGGTACGGGTTCGGGGAGGGCTTCGGGCACGGCGTAGGGTATGGGTTAGGGTTAGGCTTAGGGTTAGTTTTAGGGTTAGGGCTCGGTTTAGGGTACGGGTTAGGATTAGGGTACGTGTTAGGGTAAGGGTAGGGGTTAGGGTTAGGGTACGCGTTAGGGTTAGGGTAGTGATTAAACCTATCCCACTCTCTCGATACCCCTTAGCACATAAAGGAATATTATTTGGGGGTCCAGCCATGGAGAAGAGTTTAGACACTAGGATTAGATAAGGAACACACCCATTATAAAGAAATCACATTAGGATTCTCTTTTTAAGCTGTTCCTTAAAACACTAGTGCTTAGGAAATTCATTGGAGGCAGAAGCAGTCAAGGGTAGCCTAGGGTTAGGGTTAGGCTTAGGGTTAGGCTTAGGGTACAGCTTAGGGTACGGGTTCGGGGAGAGCTTCGGGTACGGCGTAGGGTACGGGTTAGGGTTAGGGTTACGGTTAGTGTTAGGGTTAGGGCTCGGTTTAGGGTACGGGTTAGGATTAGGGTACGTGTTAGGGTTAGGGTAGGGGTTAGGGTTAGGGTACGCGTTAGGGTTAGGGTAGTTATTAAACCTATCCCACTCTCTAGATACCCCTTAGTACTTAAAGGAACATTATTTGGGGGTCCAGCCATGGAGAAGAGTTTAGACACTAAGGTAATATAAGGAACACACACATTATAAAGAAATCACATTAGGATTCTCTTTTTAAGCTGTTCCTTAAAACACTAGTGCTTAGGAAATCTATTGGAGGCAGAAGCAGTCAAGGGTAGCCTAGGGTTAGGGTTAGCCTTAGGGTTAGGCTTCGGGTACGGCTTAGGGTACGAGTTCGGGGAGGGCTTCGGGTACTGCGTAGGGTATGGGTTAGGGTTAGGGTTAGGGTTAGTGTTAGGGTTAGGGCTCGGTTTAGGGTACGGTTTAGGATTAGGGTACGTGTTAGTGTAAGGGTATGGGTTAGGGTTAGGGTACGCGTTAGGGTTAGGGTAGTGATTAAACCTATCCCACTCTCTCGATACCACTTAGCACATAAAGGAATATTATTTGGGGGTCCAGCCATGGAGAAGAGTTTAGACACTAGGATTAGATAAGGAACACACCCATTATAAAGAAATCACATTAGGATTCTCTTTTTAAGCTGTTCCTTAAAACACTAGTGCTTAGGAAATCTATTGGAGGCAGAAGCAGTCAAGGGTAGCCTAGGGTTAGGGTTAGGCTTAGGGTTAGGCTTAGGGTACGTGTTCGGGGAGGGCTTCGGGTACAGCGTAGGGTATGGGTTAGGGTTAGGGTTAGGTTTAGTGTTAGGGTTAGGGCTCGTTTTAGGGTACGGGTTAGGATTAGGGTTCGTGTTAGGGTTAGGGTAGGGGTGAGGGTTAGGGTACGTGTTACGGATAGGGTAGTTATTAAACCTATCCCACTCTCTAGTTACCCATTAGCACGTAAAGGAATATTATTTGGGGGTCCAGCCATGGAGAAGAGTTTAGACACTAGGATAAGATAAGGAACACACCCATTATAAAGAAATCACATTGGATTCTCTTTTTAAGCTGTTCCTTAAAACACTAGATCTTAGGAAATCTATTGGAGGCAGAAGCAGTCAAGGGTAGCCTAGGGTTAGGGTTAGGCTTAGGGTTAGGCTTCGGGTACGGCTTAGGGTACGGGTTCGGGGAGGGCTTCGGGTACGGCGTAGGGTATGGGTTAGGGTTAGGGTTAGGGTTAGTGTTAGGGTTAGGGCTCGGTTTAGGGTACGGGTTAGGATTAGGGTACGTGTTAGTGTAAGGGTAGGGGTTAGGGTTAGGGTACGCGTTAGGGTTAGGGTAGTGATTAAACCTATCCCACTCTCTCGATACCCCTTAGCACATAAAGGAATATTATTTGGGGGTCCAGCCATGGAGAAGAGTTTAGACACTAGGATTAGATAAGGAACACACCCATTATAAAGAAATCACATTAGGATTCTCTTTTTAAGCTGTTCGTTAAAACACTAGTGCTTAGGAAATCTATTGGAGGCAGAAGCAGTCAAGGGTAGCCTAGGATTAGGGTTAGGCTTAGGGTTAGGCTTAGGGTACGGCTTAGGGTACGTGTTCGGGGAGGGCTTCGGGTACGGCGTAGGGTAGGGGTTAGGGTTAGGGTTAGGTTTAGTGTTAGGTTTAGGGCTCGTTTTAGGGTACGGGTTAGGATTAGGGTTCGTGTTAGGGTTAGGGTAGGGGTGAGGGTTAGGGTACGTGTTACGGATAGGGTAGTTATTAAACCTATCCCACTCTCTAGTTACCCATTAGCACGTAAAGGAATATTATTTGGGGGTCCAGCCATGGAGAAGAGTTTAGACACTAGGATAAGATAAGGAACACACCCATTATAAAGAAATCACATTAGGATTCTCTTTTTAAGCTGTTCCTTAAAACACTAGTGCTTAGGAAATCTATTGGAGGCAGAAGCAGTCAAGGGTAGCCTAGGGTTAGGGTTAGGCTTATGGTTAGGCTTAGGGTACGGCTTAGGGTACGTGTTCGGGGAGGCCTTCGGGTACGGCGTTGGGTATGGTTTACGGTTAGGGTTAGGGTTAGTGTTAGGGTTAGGGCTCGGTTTACGGTACAGGTTAGGATTAGGGTACATGTTAGGGTTAGGGTAGGGGTTAGGGTTAGGGTACGCGTTACGGGTAGGGTAGTTATTAAACCTATCCCACTCTCTAGATACCCCTTAGCACGTAAAGGAATATTATTACGGGGTCCAGCCATGGAGAAGTGTTTAGACACTAGGATAAGATAAGGAACACACCCATTATAAAGAAATCACATTAGGATTCTCTTTTTAAGCTGTTCCTTAAAACACTAGTGCTTAGGAAATCTATTGGAGGAAGAAGCAGTCAAGGGTAGCCTAGGGTTAGGGTTAGGCTTAGGGTTAGGCTTCGGGTACGGCTTAGGGTACGGGTTCGGGCAGGGCTTCGGGTACGGCGTAGGGTATGGGTTAGGGTTAGGGTTAGGGTTAGTGTTAGGGTTAGGGCTCGGTTTAGGGTACGGGTTAGGATTAGGGTACGTGTTAGGGTAAGGGTAGGGGTTAGGGTTAGGGTATGCGTTAGGGTTAGGGTAGTGATTAAACCTATCCCACTCTCTCGATACCCCTTAGCACATAAAGGAATATTATTTGGGGGTCCAGCCATGGAGAAGAGTTTAGACACTAGGATTAGATAAGGAACACACCCATTATAAAGAAATCACATTAGGATTCTCTTTTTAAGCTGTTCCTTAAAACACTAGTGCTTAGGAAATTCATTGGAGGCAGAAGCAGTCAAGGGTAGCCTAGGGTTAGGGTTAGGCTTAGGGTTAGGCTTAGGGTACAGCTTAGGGTACGGGTTCGGGGAGAGCTTCGGGTACGGCGTAGGGTATGGGTTAGGGTTAGGGTTACGGTTAGTGTTAGGGTTAGGGCTCGGTTTAGGGTACGGGTTAGGATTAGGGTACGTGTTAGGGTTAGGGTAGGGGTTAGGGTTAGGGTACGCGTTAGGGTTAGGGTAGTTATTAAACCTATCCCACTCTCTAGATACCCCTTAGTACTTAAAGGAACATTATTTGGGGGTCCAGCCATGGAGAAGAGTTTAGACACTAAGGTAATATAAGGAACACACACATTATAAAGAAATCACATTAGGATTCTCTTTTTAAGCTGTTCCTTAAAACACTAGTGCTTAGGAAATCTATTGGAGGCAGAAGCAGTCAAGGGTAGCCTAGGGTTAGGGTTAGCCTTAGGGTTAGGCTTCGGGTACGGCTTAGGGTACGAGTTCGGGGAGGGCTTCGGGTACTGCGTAGGGTATGGGTTAGGGTTAGGGTTAGGGTTAGTGTTAGGGTTAGGGCTCGGTTTAGGGTACGGTTTAGGATTAGGGTACGTGTTAGTGTAAGGGTATGGGTTAGGGTTAGGGTACGCGTTAGGGTTAGGGTAGTGATTAAACCTATCCCACTCTCTCGATACCACTTAGCACATAAAGGAATATTATTTGGGGGTCCAGCCATGGAGAAGAGTTTAGACACTAGGATTAGATAAGGAACACACCCATTATAAAGAAATCACATTAGGATTCTCTTTTTAAGCTGTTCCTTAAAACACTAGTGCTTAGGAAATCTATTGGAGGCAGAAGCAGTCAAGGGTAGCCTAGGGTTAGGGTTAGGCTTAGGGTTAGGCTTAGGGTACGTGTTCGGGGAGGGCTTCGGGTACAGCGTAGGGTATGGGTTAGGGTTAGGGTTAGGTTTAGTGTTAGGGTTAGGGCTCGTTTTAGGGTACGTGTTAGGATTAGGGTTCGTGTTAGGGTTAGGGTAGGGGTGAGGGTTAGGGTACGTGTTACGGATAGGGTAGTTATTAAACCTATCCCACTCTCTAGTTACCCATTAGCACGTAAAGGAATATTATTTGGGGGTCCAGCCATGGAGAAGAGTTTAGACACTAGGATAAGATAAGGAACACACCCATTATAAAGAAATCACATTAGGATTCTCTTTTTAAGCTGTTCCTTAAAACACTAGTTCTTAGGAAATCTATTGGAGGCAGAAGCAGTCAAGGGTAGCCTAGGGTTAGGGTTAGGCTTAGGGTTAGGCTTCGGGTACGGCTTAGGGTACGGGTTCGGGGAGGGCTTCGGGTACGGCGTAGGGTATGGGTTAGGGTTAGGGTTAGGGTTAGTGTTAGGGTTAGGGCTCGGTTTAGGGTACGGGTTAGGATTAGGGTACGTGTTAGTGTAAGGGTAGGGGTTAGGATTAGGGTACGCGTTAGGGTTAGGGTAGTGATTAAACCTATCCCACTCTCTCGATACCCCTTAGCACATAAAGGAATATTATTTGGGGGTCCAGCCATGGAGAAGAGTTTAGACACTAGGATTAGATAAGGAACACACCCATTATAAAGAAATCACATTAGGATTCTCTTTTTAAGCTGTTCGTTAAAACACTAGTGCTTAGGAAATCTATTGGAGGCAGAAGCAGTCAAGGGTAGCCTAGGATTAGGGTTAGGCTTAGGGTTAGGCTTAGGGTACGGCTTAGGGTACGTGTTCGGGGAGGGCTTCGGGTACGGCGTAGGGTAGGGGTTAGGGTTAGGGTTAGGTTTAGTGTTAGGTTTAGGGCTCGTTTTAGGGTACGGGTTAGGATTAGTGTTCGTGTTAGGGTTAGGGTAGGGGTGAGGGTTAGGGTACGTGTTACGGATAGGGTAGTTATTAAACCTATCCCACTCTCTAGTTACCCATTAGCACGTAAAGGAATATTATTTGGGGGTCCAGCCATGGAGAAGAGTTTAGACACTAGGATAAGATAAGGAACACACCCATTATAAAGAAATCACATTAGGATTCTCTTTTTAAGCTGTTCCTTAAAACACTAGTGCTTAGGAAATCTATTGGAGGCAGAAGCAGTCAAGGGTAGCCTAGGGTTAGGGTTAGGCTTATGGTTAGGCTTAGGGTACGGCTTAGGGTACGTGTTCGGGGAGGCCTTCGGGTACGGCGTTGGGTATGGTTTACGGTTAGGGTTAGGGTTAGTGTTAGGGTTAGGGCTCGGTTTACGGTACAGGTTAGGATTAGGGTACATGTTAGGGTTAGGGTAGGGGTTAGGGTTAGGGTACGCGTTACGGTTAGGGTAGTTATTAAACCTATCCCACTCTCTAGATACCCCTTAGCACGTAAAGGAATATTATTACGGGGTCCAGCCATGGAGAAGTGTTTAGACACTAGGATAAGATAAGGAACACACCCATTATAAAGAAATCACATTAGGATTCTCTTTTTAAGCTGTTCCTTAAAACACTAGTGCTTAGGAAATCTATTGGAGGCAGAAGCAGTCAAGGGTAGCCTAGGGTTAGGGTTAGGCTTAGGGTTAGGCTTCGGGTACGGCTTAGGGTACGGGTTCGGGCAGGGCTTCGGGTACGGCGTAGGGTATGGGTTAGGGTTAGGGTTAGGGTTAGTGTTAGGGTTAGGGCTCGGTTTAGGGTACGGGTTAGGATTAGGGTACGTGTTAGGGTAAGGGTAGGGGTTAGGGTTAGGGTATGCGTTAGGGTTAGGGTAGTGATTAAACCTATCCCACTCTCTCGATACCCCTTAGCACATAAAGGAATATTATTTGGGGGTCCAGCCATGGAGAAGAGTTTAGACACTAGGATTAGATAAGGAACACACCCATTATAAAGAAATCACATTAGGATTCTCTTTTTAAGCTGTTCCTTAAAACACTAGTGCTTAGGAAATCTATTGGAGGCAGAAGCAGTCAAGGGTAGCCTAGGGTTAGGGTTAGGCTTAGGGTTAGGCTTAGGGTACGGCTTAGGGTACGTGTTCGGGGAGGGCTTCGGGTACGGCGTAGGGTATGGGTTAGGGTTAGGGTTAGGTTTAGTGTTAGGGTTAGGGCTCGTTTTAGGGTACGGGTTAGGATTAGGGTTCGTGTTAGGGTTAGGGTAGGGGTGAGGGTTAGGGTACGTGTTACGGATAGGGTAGTTATTAAACCTATCCCACTCTCTAGTTACCCATTAGCACGTAAAGGAATATTATTTGGGGGTCCAGCCATGGAGAAGAGTTTAGACACTAGGATAAGATAAGGAACACACCCATTATAAAGAAATCACATTAGGATTCTCTTTTTAAGCTGTTCCTTAAAACACTAGTGCTTAGGAAATCTATTGGAGGCAGAAGCAGTCAAGGGTAGCCTAGGGTTAGGGTTAGGCTTAGGGTTAGGCTTAGGGTACGGCTTAGGTTACGGGTTCGGGGAGGGCTTCGGGTACGGCGTAGGGTATGGGTTAGGGTTAGGGTTAGGGTTAGTGTTAGGGTTAGGGCTCGGTTTAGGGTACGGGTTAGGATTAGTGTACGTGTTAGGGTTAGGGTAGGGGTTAGGGTTAGGGTACGCGTTAGGGTTAGGGTAGTTATTAAACCTATCCCACTCTCTAGTTACCCCTTAGCACATAAAGGAATATTATTAGGGGGTCCAGCCATGGAGAAGAGTTTAGACACTAGGATAAGATAAGGAACACACCCATTATAAAGAAATCACATTAGGATTCTCTTTTTAAGCTGTTCCTTAAAACACTAGGGCTTAGGAAATCTATTGGAGGCAGGAGCAGTCAAGGGTAGCCTAGGGTTAGGGTTAGGCTTAGGGTTAGGCTTAGGGTACGGCTTAGGGTACGGGTTCGGGGAGGGCTTCGGGCACGGCGTAGGGTATGGGTTAGGGTTAGGGTTAGGGTTAGTGTTAGGGTTAGGGCTCGGTTTAGGGTACGGGTTAGGATTAGGGTACGTGTTAGGGTTAGGGTAGGGGTTAGCGTTAGGTTACGCGTTAGGGTTAGGGTAGTTATTAAACCTATCCCACTCTCTAGTTACCCCTTAGCACGTAAAGGAATATTATTTGGGGGTCCAGCCATGGAGAAGAGTTTAGACACTAGGATAAGATAAGGAACACACACATTATAAAGAAATCACATTAGGATTCTCTTTTTAAGCTGTTCCTTAAAACACTAGTGCTTAGGAAATCTATTGGAGGCAGAAGCAGTCAAGGGTAGCCTAGGGTTAGGGTTAGGCTTAGGGTTAGGCTTAGGGTACGGCTTAGGGTACGGGTTCGGGGAGGGCTTCGGGTACGGCGTAGGGTATGGGTTAGGGTTAGGGTTAGGGTTAGGGTTAGGGCTCGGTTTAGGGTACGGGTTAGGATTAGGGTTCGTGTTAGGGTTAGGGTAGGGGTTAGGGTTAGGGTACGTGTTACGGATAGGGTAGTTATTAAACCTATCCCACTCTCTAGTTACCCCTTAGCACGTAAAGGAATATTATTTGGGGGTCCAGCCATGGAGAAGAGTTTAGACACTAGGATAAGATAAGGAACACACCCATTATAAAGAAATCACATTAGGATTCTCTTTTTAAGCTGTTCCTTAAAACACTAGTGCTTAGGAAATCTATTGGAGGCATCAGCAGTCAAGGGTAGCCTAGGGTTAGGGTTAGGCTTAGGGTTAGGCTTAGGGTACGGCTTAGGGTACGGGTTCGGGGAGGGCTTTGGGCACGGCGTAGGGTATGGGTTAGGGTTAGGGTTAGGGTTAGTGTTAGAGTTAGGGCTCGGTTTAGGGTACGGGTTAGGATTAGGGTACGTGTTAGGGTTAGGGTAGGGGTTAGCGTTAGGGTACGCGTTAGGGTTAGGGTAGTTATTAACCCTATCCCACTCTCTAGTTACCCCTTAGCACGTACAGGAATATTATTTGGGGGTCCAGCCATGGAGAAGAGTTTAGACACTAGGATAAGATAAGGATCACACACATTATAAAGAAATCACATTAGGATTCTCTTTTTAAGCTGTTCCTTAAAACACTAGTGCTTAGGAAATCTATTGGAGGCAGAAACAGTCAAGGGTAGCCTAGGGTTAGGGTTAGGCTTAGGGTTAGGCTTCGGGTACGGCTTAGGATACGGGTTCGGGGAGGGCTTCGGGTACGGCGTAGGGTATGGGTTAGGGTTAGGGTTAGGGTTAGTGTTAGGGTTAGGGCTCGGTTTAGGGTACGGGTTGGGATTAGGGTACGTGTTAGGGTTAGGGTAGGGGTTAGGGTTAGGGTACGCGTTAGGGTTAGGGTAGTTATTAAACCTATCCCACTCTCTAGATACCCCTTAGTACTTAAAGGAACATTATTTGGGGGTCCAGCCATGGAGAAGAGTTTAGACACTAAGGTAATATAAGTAACACACACATTATAAAGAAATCACATTAGGATTCTCTTTTTAAGCTGTTCCTTAAAACACTAGTGCTTAGGAAATCTATTGGAGGCAGAAGCAGTCAAGGGTAGCCTAGGGTTAGGGTTAGGCTTACGGTTAGGCTTAGGGTACGGCTTAGGGTACGTGTTCGGGGAGGGCTTCGGGTACGGCGTAGGGTATGGGTTACGGTTAGGGTTAGGGTTAGTGTTAGGGTTAGGGCTCGGTTTAGGGGACGGGTTAGGATTAGGGTACATGTTAGGGTTAGGGTAGGGGTTAGGGTTAGGGTACGCGTTACGGTTAGGGTAGTTATTAAACCTATCCCACTCTCTAGATACCCCTTAGCACGTAAAGGAATATTATTTGGGGGTCCAGCCATGGAGAAGAGTTTAGACACTAAGATAATATAAGGAACACACACATTATAAAGAAATAATATTAGGATTCTCTTTTTAAGCTGTTCCTTAAAACACTAGTGCTTAGGAAATCTATTGGAGGCAGAAGCAGTCAAGGGTAGCCTAGGGTTAGGGTTAGGCTTAGGGTTAGGCTTAGGGTACGGCTTAGGGTACGGGTTCGGGGAGGGCTTCGGGTACGGCGTAGGGTATGGGTTAGTGTAAGGTTAGGGTTAGTGTTAGGGTTAGGGCTCGGTTTAGGGTACGGGTTAGGATTAGGGTATGTGTTAGGGTTAGGGTAGGGGTTAGCGTTAGGGTACGCGTTAGGGTAAGGGTAGTTATTAAACCTATCCCACTCTCTAGTTACCCCTTAGCACGTAAAGGAATATTATTTGGGGGTCCAGCCATGGAGAAGAGTTTAGACACTAGGATAAGATAAGAAACACACCCATTATAAAGAAATCACATTAGGATTCTCTTTTTAATCTGTTCCTTAAAACACTAGTGCTTAGGAAATCTATTGGAGGCAGAAGCAGTCAAGGGTAGCCTAGGGTTAGGGTTAGGCTTAGGGTTAGGCTTAGGGTACGGCTTAGGGTACGTGTTCGGGGAGGGCTTCGGGTACGGCGTAGGGTATGGGTTAGGGTTAGGGTTAGGTTTAGTGTTAGGGTTAGGGCTCGTTTTAGGGTACGGGTTAGGATTAGGGTTCGTGTTAGGGTTAGGGTAGGGGTGAGGGTTAGGGTACGTGTTACGGATAGGATAGTTATTAAACCTATCCCACTCTCTAGTTACCCATTAGCACGTAAAGGAATATTATTTGGGGGTCCAGCCATGGAGAAGAGTTTAGACACTAGGATAAGATAAGGAACACACCCATTATAAAGAAATCACATTAGGATTCTCTTTTTAAGCTGTTCCTTAAAACACTAGTGCTTAGGAAATCTATTGGAGGCAGAAGCAGTCAAGGGTAGCCTAGGGTTAGGGTTAGGCTTAGGGTTAGGCTTAGGGTACGGCTTAGGGTACGGGTTCGGGGAGGGCTTCGGATACGGCGTAGGGTATGGGTTAGGGTTAGGGTTAGGGTTAGTGTTAGGGTTAGGGCTCGGTTTAGGGTACGGGTTAGGATTAGTGTACGTGTTAGGGTTAGGGTAGGGGTTAGGGTTAGGGTACACGTTAGGGTTAGGTTAGTTATTAAACCTATCCCACTCTCTAGTTACCCCTTAGCACATAAAGGAATATTATTAGGGGGTCCAGCCATGGAGAAGAGTTTAGACACTAGGATAAGATACCGAACACACCCATTATAAAGAAATCACATTAGGATTCTCTTTTTAAGCTGTTCCTTAAAACACTAGGGCTTAGGAAATCTATTGGAGGCAGGAGCAGTCAAGGGTAGCCTAGGGTTAGGGTTAGGCTTAGGGTTAGGCTTAGGGTACGGCTTAGGGTACGGGTTCGGGGAGGGCTTCGGGCACGGCGTAGGGTATGGGTTAGGGTTAGGGTTAGGGTTAGTGTTAGGGTTAGGGCTCGGTTTAGGGTACGGGTTAGGATTAGGGTACGTGTTAGGGTTAGGGTAGGGGTTAGCGTTAGGTTACGCGTTAGGGTTAGGGTAGTTATTAAACCTATCCCACTCTCTAGTTACCCCTTAGCACGTAAAGGAATATTATTTGGGGGTCCAGCCATGGAGAAGAGTTTAGACACTAGGATAAGATAAGGAACACACACATTATAAAGAAATCACGTTAGGATTCTCTTTTTAAGCTGTTCCTTAAAACACTAGTGCTTAGGAAATCTATTGGAGGCAGAAGCAGTCAAGGGTAGCCTAGGGTTAGGGTTAGGCTTAGGGTTAGGCTTAGGGTACGGCTTAGGGTACGGGTTCGGGGAGGGCTTCGGGTACGGCGTAGGGTATGGGTTAGGGTTAGGGTTAGGGTTAGGGTTAGGGCTCGGTTTAGGGTACGGGTTAGGATTAGGGTTCGTGTTAGGGTTAGGGTAGGGGTTAGGGTTAGGGTACGTGTTACGGATAGGGTAGTTATTAAACCTATCCCACTCTCTAGTTACCCCTTAGCACGTAAAGGAATATTATTTGGGGGTCCAGCCATGGAGAAGAGTTTAGACACTAGGATAAGATAAGGAACACACCCATTATAAAGAAATCACATTAGGATTCTGTTTTTAAGCTGTTCCTTAAAACACTAGTGCTTAGGAAATCTATTGGAGGCATCAGCAGTCAAGGGTAGCCTAGGGTTAGGGTTAGGCTTAGGGTTAGGCTTAGGGTACGGCTTAGGGTACGGGTTCGGGGAGGGCTTCGGGCACGGCGTAGGGTATGGGTTAGGGTTAGGGTTAGGGTTAGTGTTAGAGTTAGGGCTCGGTTTAGGGTACGGGTTAGGATTAGGGTACGTGTTAGGGTTAGGGTAGGGGTTAGCGTTAGGGTACGCGTTAGGGTTAGGGTAGTTATTAAATCTATCCCACTCTCTAGTTACCCCTTAGCACGTACAGGAATATTATTTGGGGGTCCAGCCATGGAGAAGAGTTTAGACACTAGGATAAGATAAGGATCACACACATTATAAAGAAATCACATTAGGATTCCCTTTTTAAGCTGTTCCTTAAAACACTAGTGCTTAGGAAATCTATTGGAGGCAGAAGCAGTCAAGGGTAGCCTAGGGTTAGGGTTAGGCTTAGGGTTAGGCTTCGGGTACGGCTTAGGATACGGGTTCGGGGAGGGCTTCGGGTACGGCGTAGGGTATGGGTTAGGGTTAGGGTTAGGGTTAGTGTTAGGGTTAGGGCTCGGTTTAGGGTACGGGTTAGGATTAGGGTACGTGTTAGGGTTAGGGTAGGGGTTAGGGTTAGGGTACGCGTTAGGGTTAGGGTAGTTATTAAACCTATCCCACTCTCTAGATACCCCTTAGTACTTAAAGGAACATTATTTGGGGGTCCAGCCATGGAGAAGAGTTTAGACACTAAGGTAATATAAGGAACACACACATTATAAAGAAATCACATTAGGATTCTCTTTTTAAGCTGTTCCTTAAAACACTAGTGCTTAGGAAATCTATTGGAGGCAGAAGCAGTCAAGGGTAGCCTAGGGTTAGGGTTAGGCTTACGGTTAGGCTTAGGGTACGGCTTAGGGTACGTGTTCGGGGAGGGCTTCGGGTACGGCGTAGGGTATGGGTTACGGTTAGGGTTAGGGTTAGTGTTAGGGTTAGGGCTCGGTTTAGGGGACGTGTTAGGATTAGGGTACATGTTAGGGTTAGGGTAGGGGTTAGGATTAGGGTACGCGTTACGGTTAGGGTAGTTATTAAACCTATCCCACTCTCTAGATACCCCTTAGCACGTAAAGGAATATTATTTGGGGGTCCAGCCATGGAGAAGAGTTTAGACACTAAGATAATATAAGGAACACACACATTATAAAGAAATAATATTAGGATTCTCTTTTTAAGCTGTTCCTTAAAACACTAGTGCTTAGGAAATCTATTGGAGGCAGAAGCAGTCAAGGGTAGCCTAGGGTTAGGGTTAGGCTTAGGGTTAGGCTTAGGGTACGGCTTAGGGTACGGGTTCGGGGAGGGCTTCGGGTACGGCGTAGGGTATGGGTTAGTGTTAAGGTTAGGGTTAGTGTTAGGGTTAGGGCTCGGTTTAGGGTACGGGTTAGGATTAGGGTATGTGTTAGGGTTAGGGTAGGGGTTAGCGTTAGGGTACGCGTTAGGGTAAGGGTAGTTATTAAACCTATTCCACTCTCTAGTTACCCCTTAGCACGTAAAGGAATATTATTTGGGGGTCCAGCCATGGAGAAGAGTTTAGACACTAGGATAAGATAAGAAACACACCCATTATAAAGAAATCACATTAGGATTCTCTTTTTAAGCTGTTCCTTAAAACACTAGGGCTTAGGAAATCTATTGGAGGCAGAAGCAGTCAAGGGTAGCCTAGGGTTAGGGTTAGGCTTAGGGTTAGGCTTAGGGTACGGCTTAGGGTACGGGTTCGGGGAGGGCTTCGGGCACGGCGTAGGGTATGGGTTAGGGTTGGGGTTAGGGTTAGTGTTAGGGTTAGGGCTCGGTTAGGGTACGGTTTAGGATTAGGGTACGTGTTAGGGTTAGGGTAGGGGTTAGCGTTAGGGTACGCGTTAGGGTTAGGGTAGTTATTAAACCTATCCCACTCTCTAGTTACCCCTTAGCACGTAAAGGAATATTATTTGGGGGTCCAGCCACGGCGAAGAATTTAGACACTAGGATAAGATAAGGAACACACACATTATAAAGAAATCACATTAGGATTCTCTTTTTAAGCTGTTCCTTAAAACACTAGTGCTTAGGAAATCTATTGGAGGCAGAAGCAGTCAAGGGTAGCCTAGGGTTAGGGTTAGGCTTAGGGTTAGGCTTCGGGTACGGCTTAGGGTACGGGTTCGGGGAGGGCTTCGGGTACGGCGTAGGGTATGGGTTAGGGTTAGGCTTAGGGTTAGTGTTAGGGTTAGGGCTCGGTTTAGGGTACGGGTTAGGATTAGGGTACGTGTTAGGGTAAGGGTAGGGGTTAGGGTTAGGGTACGCGTTTGGGTTAGGGTAGTGATTAAACCTATCCCATTCTCTCGATACCCCTTAGCACATAAAGGAATATTATTTGGGGGTCCAGCCATGGAGAAGAGTTTAGACACTGGGATTAGATAAGGAACACACCCATTATAAAGAAATCACATTAGGATTCTCTTTTTAAGCTGTTCCTTAAAACACTAGTGCTTAGGAAATTCATTGGAGGCAGAAGCAGTCAAGGGTAGCCTAGGGTTAGGGTTAGGCTTAGGGTTAGGCTTAGGGTACGGCTTAGGGTACGGGTTCGGGGAGGGCTTCGGGTACGGCGTAGGGTATGGGTTAGGGTTAGGGTTACGGTTAGTGTTAGGGTTAGGGCTCGGTTTAGGGTACGGGTTAGGATTAGGGTACGTGTTAGGGTTAGGGTAGGGGTTAGGGTTAGGGTACGCGTTAGGGTTAGGGTAGTTATTAAACCTATCCCACACTCTAGATACCCCTTAGTACTTAAAGGAACATTATTTGGGGGTCCAGCCATGGAGAAGAGTTTAGACACTAAGGTAATATAAGGAACACACACATTATAAAGAAATCACATTAGGATTCTCTTTTTAAGCTGTTCCTTAAAACACTAGTGCTTAGGAAATCTATTGGAGGCAGAAGCAGTCAAGGGTAGCCTAGGGTTAGGGTTAGGCTTAGGGTTAGGCTTCGGGTACGGCTTAGGGTACGGGTTCGGGGAGGGATTCGGGTACGGCGTAGGGTATGGGTTAGGGTTAGGGTTAGGGTTAGTGTTAGGGTTAGGGCTCGGTTTAGGGTACGTGTTAGGATTAGGGTACGTGTTAGGGTAAGGGTAGGGGTTAGGGTTAGGGTACACGTTAGGGTTAGGGTAGTGATTAAACCTATCCCACTCTCTCGATACCCCTTAGCACATAAAGGAATATTATTTGGGGGTCCAGCCATGGAGAAGAGTTTAGACACTAGGATTAGATAAGGAACACACCCATTATAAAGAAATCACATTAGGATTCTCTTTTTAAGCTGTTCCTTAAAACACTAGTGCTTAGGAAATCTATTGGAGGCAGAAGCAGTCAAGGGTAGCCTAGGGTTAGGGTTAGGCTTAGGGTTAGGCTTAGGGTACGTGTTCGGGGAGGGCTTCGGGTACAGCGTAGGGTATGGGTTAGGGTTAGGGTTAGGTTTAGTGTTAGGGTTAGGGCTCGTTTTAGGGTACGGGTTAGGATTAGGGTTCGTGTTAGGGTTAGGGTAGGGGTGAGGGTTAGGGTACGTGTTACGGATAGGGTAGTTATTAAACCTATCCCACTCTCTAGTTACCCATTAGCACGTAAAGGAATATTATTTGGGGGTCCAGCCATGGAGAAGAGTTTAGACACTAGGATAAGATAAGGAACACACCCATTATAAAGAAATCACATTAGGATTCTCTTTTTAAGCTGTTCCTTAAAACACTAGTGCTTAGGAAATCTATTGGAGGCAGAAGCAGTCAAGGGTAGCCTAGGGTTAGGGTTAGGCTTAGGGTTAGGCTTCGGGTACGGCTTAGGATACGGGTTCGGGGAGGGCTTCGGGTACGGCGTAGGGTATGGGTTAGGGTTAGGGTTAGGGTTAGTGTTAGGGTTAGGGCTCGGTTTAGGGTACGGGTTAGGATTAGGGTACGTGTTAGTGTAAGGGTAGGGGTTAGGGATAGGGTACGCGTTAGGGTTAGGGTAGTGATTAAACCTATCCCACTCTCTCGATACCCCTTAGCACATAAAGGAATATTATTTGGGGGTCCAGCCATGGAGAAGAGTTTAGAAACTAGGATTAGATAAGGAACACACCCATTATAAAGAAATCACATTAGGATTCTCTTTTTAAGCTGTTCCTTAAAACACTAGTGCTTAGGAAATCTATTGGAGGCAGAAGCAGTCAAGGGTAGCCTAGGGTTAGGGTTAGGCTTAGGGTTAGGCTTAGGGTACGGCTTAGGGTACGTGTTCGGGGAGGGCTTCGGGTACGGCGTAGGGTATGGGTTAGGGTTAGGGTTAGGTTTAGTGTTAGGTTTAGGGCTCGTTTTAGGGTACGGGTTAGGATTAGGGTTCGTGTTAGGGTTAGGGTAGGGGTTAGGATTAGGGTACGCGTTACGGTTAGGGTAGTTATTAAACCTATCCCACTCTCTAGATACCCATTAGCACGTAAAGGAATATTATTTGGGGGTCCAGCCATGGAGAAGAGTTTAGACACTAAGATAATATAAGGAACACACACATTATAAAGAAATAATATTAGGATTCTCTTTTTAAGCTGTTCCTTAAAACACTAGTGCTTAGGAAATCTATTGGAGGCAGAAGCAGTCAAGGGTAGCCTAGGGTTAGGGTTAGGCTTAGGGTTAGGCTTAGGGTACGGCTTAGGGTACGGGTTCGGGGAGGGCTTCGGGTACGGCGTAGGGTATGGGTTAGTGTTAAGGTTAGGGTTAGTGTTAGGGTTAGGGCTCGGTTTAGGGTACGGGTTAGGATTAGGGTATGTGTTAGGGTTAGGGTAGGGGTTAGCGTTAGGGTACGCGTTAGGGTAAGGGTAGTTATTAAACCTATCCCACTCTCTAGTTACCCCTTAGCACGTAAAGGAATATTATTTGGGGGTCCAGCCATGGAGAAGAGTTTAGACACTAGGATAAGATAAGAAACACACCCATTATAAAGAAATCACATTAGGATTCTCTTTTTAAGCTGTTCCTTAAAACACTAGGGCTTAGGAAATCTATTGGAGGCAGAAGCAGTCAAGGGTAGCCTAGGGTTAGGGTTAGGCTTAGGGTTAGGCTTAGGGTACGGCTTAGGGTACGGGTTCGGGGAGGGCTTCGGGCACGGCGTAGGGTATGGGTTAGGGTTGGGGTTAGGGTTAGTGTTAGGGTTAGGGCTCGGTTAGGGTACGGTTTAGGATTAGGGTACGTTTTAGGGTTAGGGTAGGGGTTAGCGTTAGGGTACGCGTTAGGGTTAGGGTAGTTATTAAACCTATCCCACTCTCTAGTTACCCCTTAGCACGTAAAGGAATATTATTTGGGGGTCCAGCCACGGAGAAGAGTTTAGACACTAGGATAAGATAAGGAACACACACATTATAAAGAAATCACATTAGGATTCTCTTTTTAAGCTGTTCCTTAAAACACTAGTGCTTAGGAAATCTATTGGAGGCAGAAGCAGTCAAGGGTAGCCTAGGGTTAGGGTTAGGCTTAGGGTTAGGCTTCGGGTACGGCTTAGGGTACGGGTTCGGGGAGGGCATCGGGTACGGCGTAGGGTATGGGTTAGGGTTAGGCTTAGGGTTAGTGTTAGGGTTAGGGCTCGGTTTAGGGTACGGGTTAGGATTAGGGTACGTGTTAGGGTAAGGGTAGGGGTTAGGGTTAGGGTACGCGTTTGGGTTAGGGTAGTGATTAAACCTATCCCACTCTCTCGATACCCCTTAGCACATAAAGGAATATTATTTGGGGGTCCAGCCATGGAGAAGAGTTTAGACACTAGGATTAGATAAGGAACACACCCATTATAAAGAAATCACATTAGGATTCTCTTTTTAAGCTGTTCCTTAAAACACTAGTGCTTAGGAAATTCATTGGAGGCAGAAGCAGTCAAGGGTAGCCTAGGGTTAGGGTTAGGCTTAGGGTTAGGCTTAGGGTACGGCTTAGGGTACGGGTTCGGGGAGGGCTTCGGGTACGGCGTAGGGTATGGGTTAGGGTTAGGGTTACGGTTAGTGTTAGGGTTACGGCTCGGTTTAGGGTACGGGTTAGGATTAGGGTACGTGTTAGGGTTAGGGTAGGGGTTAGGGTTAGGGTACGCGTTAGGGTTAGGGTAGTTATTAAACCTATCCCACTCTCTAGATACCCCTTAGTACTTAAAGGAACATTATTTGGGGGTCCAGCCATGGAGAAGAGTTTAGACACTAAGGTAATATAAGGAACACACACATTATAAAGAAATCACATTAGGATTCTCTTTTTAAGCTGTTCCTTAAAACACTAGTGCTTAGGAAATCTATTGGAGGCAGAAGCAGTCAAGGGTAGCCTAGGGTTAGGGTTAGGCTTAGGGTTAGGCTTCGGGTACGGCTTAGGGTACGGGTTCGGGGAGGGCTTCGGGTACGGCGTAGGGTATGGGTTAGGGTTAGGGTTAGGGTTAGTGTTAGGGTTAGGGCTCGGTTTAGGGTACGTGTTAGGATTAGGGTACGTGTTAGGGTAAGGGTAGGGGTTAGGGTTAGGGTACACGTTAGGGTTAGGGTAGTGATTAAACCTATCCCACTCTCTCGATACCCCTTAGCACATAAAGGAATATTATTTGGGGGTCCAGCCATGGAGAAGAGTTTAGACACTAGGATTAGATAAGGAACACACCCATTATAAAGAAATCACATTAGGATTCTCTTTTTAAGCTGTTCCTTAAAACACTAGTGCTTAGGAAATCTATTGGAGGCAGAAGCAGTCAAGGGTAGCCTAGGGTTAGGGTTAGGCTTAGGGTTAGGCTTAGGGTACGTGTTCGGGGAGGGCTTCGGGTACAGCGTAGGGTATGGGTTAGGGTTAGGGTTAGGTTTAGTGTTAGGGTTAGGGCTCGTTTTAGGGTACGGGTTAGGATTAGGGTTCGTGTTAGGGTTAGGGTAGGGGTGAGGGTTAGGGTACGTGTTACGGATAGGGTAGTTATTAAACCTATCCCACTCTCTAGTTACCCATTAGCACGTAAAGGAATATTATTTGGGGGTCCAGCCATGGAGAAGAGTTTAGACACTAGGATAAGATAAGGAACACACCCATTATAAAGAAATCACATTAGGATTCTCTTTTTAAGCTGTTCCTTAAAACACTAGTGCTTAGGAAATCTATTGGAGGCAGAAGCAGTCAAGGGTAGCCTAGGGTTAGGGTTAGGCTTAGGGTTAGGCTTCGGGTACGGCTTAGGGTACGGGTTCGGGGAGGGCTTCGGGTACGGCGTAGGGTATGGGTTAGGGTTAGGGTTAGGGTTAGTGTTAGGGTTAGGGCTCGGTTTAGGGTACGGGTTAGGATTAGGGTACGTGTTAGTGTAAGGGTAGGGGTTAGGGATAGGGTACGCGTTAGGGTTAGGGTAGTGATTAAACCTATCCCACTCTCTCGAAACCCCTTAGCACATAAAGGAATATTATTTGGGGGTCCAGCCATGGAGAAGAGTTTAGACACTAGGATTAGATAAGGAACACACCCATTATAAAGAAATCACATTAGGATTCTCTTTTTAAGCTGTTCCTTAAAACACTAGTGCTTAGGAAATCTATTGGAGGCAGAAGCAGTCAAGGGTAGCCTAGGGTTAGGGTTAGGCTTAGGGTTAGGCTTAGGGTACGGCTTAGGGTACGTGTTCGGGGAGGGCTTCGGGTACGGCGTAGGGTATGGGTTAGGGTTAGGGTTAGGTTTAGTGTTAGGTTTAGGGCTCGTTTTAGGGTACGGGTTAGGATTAGGGTTCGTGTTAGGGTTAGGGTAGGGGTGAGTGTTTGGGTACGTGTTACGGATAGGGTAGTTATTAAACCTATCCCACTCTCTAGTTACCCATTAGCACGTAAAGGAATATTATTTGGGGGTCCAGCCATGGAGAAGAGTTTAGACACTAGGATAAGATAAGGAACACACCCATTATAAAGAAATCACATTAGGATTCTCTTTTTAAGCTGTTCCTTAAAACACTAGTGCTTAGGAAATCTATTGGAGGCAGAAGCAGTCAAGGGTAGCCTAGGGTTAGAGTTAGGCTTAGGGTTAGGCTTAGGGTACGGCTTTGGTTACGTCTTCGGGGAGGGCTTCGGATACGGCGTAGGGTATGGGTTAGGGTTAGGGTTAGGGTTAGTGTTAGGGATAGGGTTAGGCTTAGGGTTAGGCTTAGGGTACGGCTTAGGGTACGGGTTCGGGGAGGGCTTCGGGTACGGCGTAGGGTATGGGTTAGGGTTAGGGTTAGGGTTAGTGTTAGGTTTAGGGCTCGGTTTAGGGTACGGGTTAGGATTAGTGTACGTGTTAGGGTTAGGGTAGGGGTTAGGGTTAGGGTACGCGTTAGGGTTAGGGTAGTTATTAAACCTATCCCACTCTCTAGTTACCCCTTAGCACATAAAGGAATATTATTAGGGGGTCCAGCCATGGAGAAGAGTTTAGACACTAGGATAAGATAAGGAACACACCCATTATAAAGAAATCACATTAGGATTCTCTTTTTAAGCTGTGCCTTAAAACACTAGGGCTTAGGAAATCTATTGGAGGCAGGAGCAGTCAAGGGTAGCCTAGGGTTAGGGTTAGGCTTAGGGTTAGGCTTAGGGTACGGCTTAGGGTACGGGTTCGGGGAGGGATTCGGGCACGGCGTAGGGTATGGGTTAGGGTTAGGGTTAGGGTTAGTGTTAGGGTTAGGGCTCGGTTTAGGGTACGGGTTAGGATTAGGGTACGTGTTAGGGTTAGGGTAGGGGTTAGCGTTAGGTTACCCGTTAGGGTTAGGGTAGTTATTAAACCTATCCCACTCTCTAGTTACCCCTTAGCACGTAAAGGAATATTATTTGGGGGTCCAGCCATGGAGAAGAGTTTAGACACTAGGATAAGATAAGGAACACACACATTATAAAGAAATCACATTAGGATTCTCTTTTTAAGCTGTTCCTTAAAACACTAGTGCTTAGGAAATCTATTGGAGGCAGAAGCAGTCAAGGGTAGCCTAGGGTTAGGGTTAGGCTTAGGGTTAGGCTTAGGGTACGGCTTAGGGTACGGGTTCGGGGAGGGCTTCGGGTACGGCGTAGGGTATGGGTTAGGGTTAGGGTTAGGGTTAGGGTTAGGGCTCGGTTTAGGGTACGGGTTAGGATTAGGGTTCGTGTTAGGGTTAGGGTAGGGGTTAGGGTTAGGGTACGTGTTACGGATAGGGTAGTTATTAAACCTATCCCACTCTCTAGTTACCCCTTAGCACGTAAAGGAATATTATTTGGGGGTCCAGCCATGGAGAAGAGTTTAGACACTAGGATAAGATAAGGAACACACCCATTATAAAGAAATCACATTAGGATTCTCTTTTTAAGCTGTTCCTTAAAACACTAGTGCTTAGGAAATCTATTGGAGGCAGAAGCAGTCAAGGGTAGCCTAGGGTTAGGGTTAGGCTTAGGGTTAGGCTTAGGGTACGGCTTAGGGTACGGGTTCGGGGAGGGCTTCGGGTACGGCGTAGGGTATGGGTTAGTGTTAAGGTTAGGGTTAGTGTTAGGGTTAGGGCTCGGTTTAGGTACGGGTTAGGATTAGGGTATGTGTTAGGGTTAGGGTAGGGGTTAGCGTTAGGGTACGCGTTAGGGTAAGGGTAGTTATTAAACCTATCCCACTCTCTAGTTACCCCTTAGCACGTAAAGGAATATTATTTGGGGGTCCAGCCATGGAGAAGAGTTTAGACACTAGGATAAGATAAGAAACACACCCATTATAAAGAAATCACATTAGGATTCTCTTTTTAAGCTGTTCCTTAAAACACTAGGGCTTAGGAAATTCATTGGAGGCAGAAGCAGTCAAGGGTAGCCTAGGGTTAGGGTTAGGCTTAGGGTTAGGCTTAGGGTACGGCTTAGGGTACGGGTTCGGGGAGGGTGTCGGGCACGGCGTAGGGTATGGGTTAGGGTTAGGCTTAGGGTTAGTGTTAGGGTTAGGGCTCGGTTTAGGGTACGGGTTAGGATTAGGGTACGTGTTAGGGTAAGGGTAGGGGTTAGGGTTAGGGTACGCGTTAGGGTTAGGGTAGTGATTAAACCTATCCCACTCTCTCGATACCCCTTAGCACATAAAGGAATATTATTTGGGGGTCCAGCCATGGAGAAGAGTTTAGACACTAGGATTAGATAAGGAACACACCCATTATAAAGAAATCACATTAGGATTCTCTTTTTAAGCTGTTCCTTAAAACACTAGTGCTTAGGAAATTCATTGGAGGCAGAAGCAGTCAAGGGTAGCCTAGGGTTAGGGTTAGGCTTAGGGTTAGGCTTAGGGTACGGCTTAGGGTACGGGTTCGGGGAGAGCTTCGGGTACGGCGTAGGGTATGGGTTAGGGTTAGGGTTACGGTTAGTGTTAGGGTTAGGGCTCGGTTTAGGGTACGGGTTAGGATTAGGGTACATGTTAGGGTTAGGGTAGGGGTTAGGGTTAGGGTACGCGTTAGGGTTAGGGTAGTTATTAAACCTATCCCACTCTCTAGATACCCCTTAGTACTTAAAGGAACATTATTTGGGGGTCCAGCCATGGAGAAGAGTTTAGACACTAAGGTAATATAAGGAACACACACATTATAAAGAAATCACATTAGGATTCTCTTTTTAAGCTGTTCCTTAAAACACTAGTGCTTAGGAAATCTATTGGAGGCAGAAGCAGTGAAGGGTAGCCTAGGGTTAGGGTTAGGCTTAGGGTTAGGCTTAGGGTACGTGTTCGGGGAGGGCTTCGGGTACAGCGTAGGGTATGGGTTAGGGTTAGGGTTAGGTTTAGTGTTAGGGTTAGGGCTCGTTTTAGGGTACGGGTTAGGATTAGGTTTCGTGTTAGGGTTAGGGTAGGGGTGAGGGTTAGGGTACGTGTTACGGATAGGGTAGTTATTAAACCTATCCCACTCTCTAGTTACCCATTAGCACGTAAAGGAATATTATTTGGGGGTCCAGCCATGGAGAAGAGTTTAGACACTAGGATAAGATAAGGAACACACCCATTATAAAGAAATCACATTAGGATTCTCTTTTTAAGCTGTTCCTTAAAACACTAGTGCTTAGGAAATCTATTGGAGGCAGAAGCAGTCAAGGGTAGCCTAGGGTCAGGGTTAGGCTTAGGGTTAGGCTTCGGGTACGGCTTAGGGTACGGGTTCGGGGAGGGCTTCGGGTACGGCGTAGGGTATGGGTTAGGGTTAGGGTTAGGGTTAGTGTTAGGGTTAGGGCTCGGTTTAGGGTACGGGTTAGGATTAGGGTACGTGTTAGTGTAAGGGTAGGGGTTAGGGTTAGGGTACGCGTTAGGGTTAGGGTAGTGATTAAACCTATCCCACTCTCTCGATACCCCTTAGCACATAAAGGAATATTATTTGGGGGTCCAGCCATGGAGAAGAGTTTAGACACTAGGATTAGATAAGGAACACACCCATTATAAAGAAATCACATTAGGATTCTCTTTTTAAGCTGTTCCTTAAAACACTAGTGCTTAGGAAATCTATTGGAGGCAGAAGCAGTCAAGGGTAGCCTAGGGTTAGGGTTAGGCTTAGGGTTAGGCTTAGGGTACGGCTTAGGGTACGTGTTCGGGGAGGGCTTCGGGTACGGCGTAGGGTATGGGTTAGGGTTAGGGTTAGGTTTAGTGTTAGGTTTAGGGCTCGTTTTAGGGTACGGGTTAGGATTAGGGTTCGTGTTAGGGTTAGGGTAGGGGTGAGGGTTAGGGTACGTGTTACGGATAGGGTAGTTATTAAACCTATCCCACTCTCTAGTTACCCATTAGCACGTAAAGGAATATTATTTGGGGGTCCAGCCATGGAGAAGAGTTTAGACACTAGGATAAGATAAGGAACACACCCATTATAAAGAAATCACATTAGGATTCTCTTTTTAAGCTGTTCCTTAAAACACTAGTGCTTAGGAAATCTATTGGAGGCAGAAGCAGTCAAGGGTAGCCTAGGGTTAGGGTTAGGCTTAGGGTTAGGCTTAGGGTACGGCTTAGGGTACGTCTTCGGGGAGGGCTTCGGATACGGCGTAGGGTATGGGTTAGGGTTAGGGTTAGGGTTAGTGTTAGGGTTAGGGCTCGGTTTAGGGTACGGGTTAGGATTAGGGTACGTGTTAGGGTTAGGGTAGGGGTTAGGGTTAGGGTACGCGTTAGGGTTAGGGTAGTTATTAAACCTATCCCACTCTCTAGATACCCCTTAGCACGTAAAGGAATATTATTAGGGGGTCCAGCCATGGAGAAGAGTTTAGACACTAAGATAATATAAGGAACACACACATTATAAAGCAATCACATTAGGATTCTCTTTTTAAGCTGTTCCTTAAAACACTAGTGCTTAGGAAATCTATTGGAGGCAGAAGCAGTCAAGGGTAGCCTAGGGTTAGGGTTAGGCTTACGGTTAGGCTTAGGGTACGGCTTAGGGTACGTGTTCGGGGAGGCCTTCGTGTACGGCGTAGGGTATGGTTTACGGTTAAGGTTAGGGTTAGTGTTAGGGTTAGGGCTCGGTTTAGGGTACGGGTTAGGATTAGGGTACATGTTAGGGTTAGGGTAGGGGTTAGTGTTAGGGTACGCGTTACGGTTAGGGTAGTTATTAAACCTATCCCACTCTCTATATACCCCTTAGCACGTAAAGGAATATTATTACGGGGTCCAGCCATGGAGAAGTGTTTAGACACTAGGATAAGATAAGGAACACACCCATTATAAAGAAATCACATTAGGATTCTCTTTTTAAGCTGTTCCTTAAAACACTAGTGCTTAGGAAATCTATTGGAGGCAGAAGCAGTCAAGGGTAGCCTAGGGTTAGGGTTAGGCTTAGGGTTAGGCTTAGGGTACGGCTTAGGGTACGGGTTCGGGCAGGGCTTCGGGTACGGCGTAGGGTATGGGTTAGGGTTAAGGTTAGGGTTAGTGTTAGGGTTAGGGCTCGGTTTAGGTACGGGTTAGGATTAGGGTATGTGTTAGGGTTAGGGTAGGGGTTAGCGTTAGGGTACGCGTTAGGGTAAGGGTAGTTATTAAACCTATCCCACTCTCTAGTTACCCCTTAGCACGTAAAGGAATATTATTTGGGGGTCCAGCCATGGAGAAGAGTTTAGACACTAGGATAAGATAAGAAACACACCCATTATAAAGAAATCACATTAGGATTCTCTTTTTAAGCTGTTCCTTAAAACACTAGGGCTTAGGAAATTCATTGGAGGCAGAAGCAGTCAAGGGTAGCCTAGGGTTAGGGTTAGGCTTAGGGTTAGGCTTAGGGTACGGCTTAGGGTACGGGTTCGGGGAGGGCTTCGGGCACGGCGTAGGGTATGGGTTAGGGTTAGGCTTAGGGTTAGTGTTAGGGTTAGGGCTCGGTTTAGGGTACGGGTTAGGATTAGGGTACGTGTTAGGGTAAGGGTAGGGGTTAGGGTTAGGGTACGCGTTAGGGTTAGGGTAGTGATTAAACCTATCCCACTCTCTCGATACCCCTTAGCACATAAAGGAATATTATTTGGGGGTCCAGCCATGGAGAAGAGTTTAGACACTAGGATTAGATAAGGAACACACCCATTATAAAGAAATCACATTAGGATTCTCTTTTTAAGCTGTTCCTTAAAACACTAGTGCTTAGGAAATTCATTGGAGGCAGAAGCAGTCAAGGGTAGCCTAGGGTTAGGGTTAGGCTTAGGGTTAGGCTTAGGGTACGGCTTAGGGTACGGGTTCGGGGAGAGCTTCGGGTACGGCGTAGGGTATGGGTTAGGGTTAGGGTTACGGTTAGTGTTAGGGTTAGGGCTCGGTTTAGGGTACGGGTTAGGATTAGGGTACATGTTAGGGTTAGGGTAGGGGTTAGGGTTAGGGTACGCGTTAGGGTTAGGGTAGTTATTAAACCTATCCCACTCTCTAGATACCCCTTAGTACTTAAAGGAACATTATTTGGGGGTCCAGCCATGGAGAAGAGTTTAGACACTAAGGTAATATAAGGAACACACACATTATAAAGAAATCACATTAGGATTCTCTTTTTAAGCTGTTCCTTAAAACACTAGTGCTTAGGAAATCTATTGGAGGCAGAAGCAGTGAAGGGTAGCCTAGGGTTAGGGTTAGGCTTAGGGTTAGGCTTAGGGTACGTGTTCGGGGAGGGCTTCGGGTACAGCGTAGGGTATGGGTTAGGGTTAGGGTTAGGTTTAGTGTTAGGGTTAGGGCTCGTTTTAGGGTACGGGTTAGGATTAGGGTTCGTGTTAGGGTTAGGGTAGGGGTGAGGGTTAGGGTACGTGTTACGGATAGGGTAGTTATTAAACCTATCCCACTCTCTAGTTACCCATTAGCACGTAAAGGAATATTATTTGGGGGTCCAGCCATGGAGAAGAGTTTAGACACTAGGATAAGATAAGGAACACACCCATTATAAAGAAATCACATTAGGATTCTCTTTTTAAGCTGTTCCTTAAAACACTAGTGCTTAGGAAATCTATTGGAGGCAGAAGCAGTCAAGGGTAGCCTAGGGTCAGGGTTAGGCTTAGGGTTAGGCTTCGGGTACGGCTTAGGGTACGGGTTCGGGGAGGGCTTCGGGTACGGCGTAGGGTATGGGTTAGGGTTAGGGTTAGGGTTAGTGTTAGGGTTAGGGCTCGGTTTAGGGTACGGGTTAGGATTAGGGTACGTGTTAGTGTAAGGGTAGGGGTTAGGGTTAGGGTACGCGTTAGGGTTAGGGTAGTGATTAAACCTATCCCACTCTCTCGATACCCCTTAGCACATAAAGGAATATTATTTGGGGGTCCAGCCATGGAGAAGAGTTTAGACACTAGGATTAGATAAGGAACACACCCATTATAAAGAAATCACATTAGGATTCTCTTTTTAAGCTGTTCCTTAAAACACTAGTGCTTAGGAAATCTATTGGAGGCAGAAGCAGTCAAGGGTAGCCTAGGGTTAGGGTTAGGCTTAGGGTTAGGCTTAGGGTACGGCTTAGGGTACGTGTTCGGGGAGGGCTTCGGGTACGGCGTAGGGTATGGGTTAGGGTTAGGGTTAGGTTTAGTGTTAGGTTTAGGGCTCGTTTTAGGGTACGGGTTAGGATTAGGGTTCGTGTTAGGGTTAGGGTAGGGGTGAGGGTTAGGGTACGTGTTACGGATAGGGTAGTTATTAAACCTATCCCACTCTCTAGTTACCCATTAGCACGTAAAGGAATATTATTTGGGGGTCCAGCCATGGAGAAGAGTTTAGACACTAGGATAAGATAAGGAACACACCCATTATAAAGAAATCACATTAGGATTCTCTTTTTAAGCTGTTCCTTAAAACACTAGTGCTTAGGAAATCTATTGGAGGCAGAAGCAGTCAAGGGTAGCCTAGGGTTAGGGTTAGGCTTAGGGTTAGGCTTAGGGTACGGCTTAGGGTACGTCTTCGGGGAGGGCTTCGGATACGGCGTAGGGTATGGGTTAGGGTTAGGGTTAGGGTTAGTGTTAGGGTTAGGGCTCGGTTTAGGGTACGGGTTAGGATTAGGGTACGTGTTAGGGTTAGGGTAGGGGTTAGGGTTAGGGTACGCGTTAGGGTTAGGGTAGTTATTAAACCTATCCCACTCTCTAGATACCCCTTAGCACGTAAAGGAATATTATTAGGGGGTCCAGCCATGGAGAAGAGTTTAGACACTAAGATAATATAAGGAACACACACATTATAAAGCAATCACATTAGGATTCTCTTTTTAAGCTGTTCCTTAAAACACTAGTGCTTAGGAAATCTATTGGAGGCAGAAGCAGTCAAGGGTAGCCTAGGGTTAGGGTTAGGCTTACGGTTAGGCTTAGGGTACGGCTTAGGGTACGTGTTCGGGGAGGCCTTCGTGTACGGCGTAGGGTATGGTTTACGGTTAGGGTTAGGGTTAGTGTTAGGGTTAGGGCTCGGTTTAGGGTACGGGTTAGGATTAGGGTACATGTTAGGGTTAGGGTAGGGGTTAGGGTTAGGGTACGCGTTACGGTTAGGGTAGTTATTAAACCTATCCCACTCTCTATATACCCCTTAGCACGTAAAGGAATATTATTACGGGGTCCAGCCATGGAGAAGTGTTTAGACACTAGGATAAGATAAGGAACACACCCATTATAAAGAAATCACATTAGGATTCTCTTTTTAAGCTGTTCCTTAAAACACTAGTGCTTAGGAAATCTATTGGAGGCAGAAGCAGTCAAGGGTAGCCTAGGGTTAGGGTTAGGCTTAGGGTTAGGCTTCGGGTACGGCTTAGGGTACGGGTTCGGGCAGGGCTTCGGGTACGGCGTAGGGTATGGGTTAGGGTTAGGGTTAGGGTTAGTGTTAGGGTTAGGGCTCGGTTTAGGGTACGGGTTAGGATTAGGGTACGTGTTAGTGTAAGGGTAGGGGTTAGGGTTAGGGTATGCGTTAGGGTTAGGGTAGTGATTAAACCTATCCCACTCTCTCGATACCCCTTAGCACATAAAGGAATATTATTTGGGGGTCCAGCCATGGAGAAGAGTTTAGACATTAGGATTAGATAAGGAACACACCCATTATAAAGAAATCACATTAAGATTCTCTTTTTAAGCTGTTCCTTAAAACACTAGTGCTTAGGAAATCTATTGGAGGCAGAAGCAGTCAAGGGTTGCCTAGGGTTAGGGTTAGGCTTAGGGTTAGGCTTAGGGTACGGCTTAGGGTACGTGTTCGGGGAGGGCTTCGGGTACGGCGTAGGGTATGGGTTAGGGTTAGGGTTAGGTTTAGTGTTAGGGTTAGGGCTCGTTTTAGGGTACGGGTTAGGATTAGGGTTCGTGTTAGGGTTAGGGTAGGGGTGAGGGTTAGGGTACGTGTTACGGATAGGGTAGTTATTAAACCTATCCCACTCTCTAGTTACCCATTAGCACGTAAAGGAATATTATTTGGGGGTCCAGCCATGGAGAAGAGTTTAGACACTAGGATAAGATAAGGAACACACCCATTATAAAGAAATCACATTAGGATTCTCTTTTTAAGCTGTTCCTTAAAACACTAGTGCTTAGGAAATCTATTGGAGGCAGAAGCAGTCAAGGGTAGCCTAGGGTTAGGGTTAGGCTTAGGGTTAGGCTTAGGGATAGGCTTAGGGTACGGGTTCGGGGAGGGCTTCGGGTACGGCGTAGGGTATGGGTTAGGGTTAGGGTTAGGGTTAGTGTTAGGGTTAGGGCTAGGTTACGGTACGGGTTAGGATTAGGGTACGTGTTAGGGTTAGGGTAGGGGTTAGCGTTAGGGTACGCGTTAGGGTTAGGGTAGTTATTAAACCTATCCCACTCTCTAGATACGCCTTAGTACGTAAAGGAACATTATTTGGGGGTCCAGCCATCGAGAAGAGTTTAGACACTAAGGTAATATAAGGAACACACACATTATAAAGAAATCACATTAGGATTCTCTTTTTAAGCTGTTCCTTAAAACACTAGTGCTTAGGAAATCTATTGGAGGCAGAAGCAGTCAAGGGTAGCCTAGGGTTAGGGTTAGGCTTAGGGTTAGGCTTCGGGTACGGCTTAGGATACGGGTTCGGGGAGGGCTTCGGGTACGGCGTAGGGTATGGGTTAGGGTTAGGGTTAGGGTTAGTGTTAGGGTTAGGGCTCGGTTTAGGGTACGGGTTAGGATTAGGGTACGTGTTAGGGTTAGGGTAGGGGTTAGGGTTAGGGTACGCGTTAGGGTTAGGGTAGTTATTAAACCTATCCCACTCTCTAGATACCCCTTAGTACTTAAAGGAACATTATTTGGGGGTCCAGCCATGGAGAAGAGTTTAGACACTAAGGTAATATAAGGAACACACACATTATAAAGAAATCACATTAGGATTCTCTTTTTAAGCTGTTCCTTAAAACACTAGTGCTTAGGAAATCTATTGGAGGCAGAAGCAGTCAAGGGTAGCCTAGGGTTAGGGTTAGGCTTACGGTTAGGCTTAGGGTACGGCTTAGGGTACGTGTTCGGGGAGGGCTTCGGGTACGGCGTAGGGTATGGGTTACGGTTAGGGTTAGGGTTAGTGTTAGGGTTAGGGCTCGGTTTAGGGGACGGGTTAGGATTAGGGTACATGTTAGGGTTAGGGTAGGGGTTAGGGTTAGGGTACGCGTTACGGTTAGGGTAGTTATTAAACCTATCCCACTCTCTAGATAACCCTTAGCACGTAAAGGAATATTATTTGGGGGTCCAGCCATGGAGAAGAGTTTAGACACTAAGATAATATAAGGAACACACACATTATAAAGAAATAATATTAGGATTCTCTTTTTAAGCTGTTCCTTAAAACACTAGTGCTTAGGAAATCTATTGGAGGCAGAAGCAGTCAAGGGTAGCCTAGGGTTAGGGTTAGGCTTAGGGTTAGGCTTAGGGTACGGCTTAGGGTACGGGTTCGGGGAGGGCTTCGGGTACGGCGTAGGGTATGGGTTAGGGTTAGGGTTAGGTTTAGTGTTAGGGTTAGGGCTCGTTTTAGGGTACGGTTTAGGATTAGGGTTCGTGTTACGGTTAGGGTAGGGGTGAGGGTTAGGGTACGTGTTACGGATAGGGTAGTTATTAAACCTATCCCACTCTCTAGTTACCCATTAGCACGTAAAGGAATATTATTTGGGGGTCCAGCCATGGAGAAGAGTTTAGACACTAGGATAAGATAAGGAACACACCCATTATAAAGAAATCACATTAGGATTCTCTTTTTAAGCTGTTCCTTAAAACACTAGTGCTTAGGAAATCTATTGGAGGCAGAAGCAGTCAAGGGTAGCCTAGGGTTAGGGTTAGGCTTAGGGTTAGGCTTAGGGTACGGCTTAGGGTACGGGTTCGGGGAGGGCTTCGGGTACGGAGTAGGGTATGGGTTAGGGTTAGGGTTAGGGTTAGTGTTAGGGTTAGGGCTCGGTTTAGGGTACGGGTTAGGATTAGTGTACGTGTTAGGGTTAGGGTAGGGGTTAGGGTTAGGGTACACGTTAGGGTTAGGGTAGTTATTAAACCTATCCCACTCTCTAGTTACCCCTTAGCACATAAAGGAATATTATTAGGGGGTCCAGCCATGGAGAAGAGTTTAGACACTAGGATAAGATAAGGAACACACCCATTATAAAGAAATCACATTAGGATTCTCTTTTTAAGCTGTTCCTTAAAACACTAGGGCTTAGGAAATCTATTGGAGGCAGGAGCAGTCAAGGGTAGCCTAGGGTTAGGGTTAGGCTTAGGGTTAGGCTTAGGGTACGGCTTAGGGTACGGGTTCGGGGAGGGCTTCGGGCACGGCGTAGGGTATGGGTTAGGGTTAGGGTTAGGGTTAGTGTTAGGGTTAGGGCTCGGTTTAGGGTACGGGTTAGGATTAGGGTACGTGTTAGGGTTAGGGTAGGGGTTAGCGTTAGGTTACGCGTTAGGGTTAGGGTAGTTATTAAACCTATCCCACTCTCTAGTTACCCCTTAGCACGTAAAGGAATATTATTTGGGGGTCCAGCCATGGAGAAGAGTTTAGACACTAGGATAAGATAAGGAACACACCCATTATAAAGAAATCACATTAGGATTCTCTTTTTAAGCTGTTCCTTAAAACACTAGTGCTTAGGAAATCTATTGGAGGCATCAGCAGTCAAGGGTAGCCTAGGGTTAGGGTTAGGCTTAGGGTTAGGCTTAGGGTACGGCTTAGGGTACGGGTTCGGGGAGGGCTTCGGGCACGGCGTAGGGTATGGGTTAGGGTTAGGGTTAGGGTTAGTGTTAGAGTTAGGGCTCGGTTTAGGGTACGGGTTAGGATTAGGGTACGTGTTAGGGTTAGGGTAGGGGTTAGCGTTAGGGTACGCGTTAGGGTTAGGGTAGTTATTAAAACTATCCCACTCTCTAGTTACCCCTTAGCACGTACAGGAATATTATTTGGGGGTCCAGCCATGGAGAAGAGTTTAGACACTAGGATTAGATAAGGAACACACCCATTATAAAGAAATCACATTAGGATTCTCTTTTTAAGCTGTTCCTTAAAACACTAGTGCTTAGGAAATTCATTGGAGGCAGAAGCAGTCAAGGGTAGCCTAGGGTTAGGGTTGGGCTTAGGGTTAGGCTTAGGGTACGGCTTAGGGTACGGGTTCGGGGAGGGCTTCGGGTACGGCGTAGGGTATGGGTTAGGGTTAGGGTTACGGTTAGTGTTAGGGTTAGGGCTCGGTTTAGGGTACGGGTTAGGATTAGGGTACGTGTTAGGGTTAGGGTAGGGGTTAGGGTTAGGGTACGCGTTAGGGTTAGGGTAGTTATTAAACCTATCCCACTCTCTAGATACCCCTTAGTACTTAAAGGAACATTATTTGGGGGTCCAGCCATGGAGAAGAGTTTAGACACTAAGGTAATATAAGGAACACACACATTATAAAGAAATCACATTAGGATTCTCTTTTTAAGCTGTTCCTTAAAACACTAGTGCTTAGGAAATCTATTGGAGGCAGAAGCAGTCAAGGGTAGCCTAGGGTTAGGGTTAGGCTTAGGGTTAGGCTTCGGGTACGGCTTAGGTTACGGGTTCGGGGAGGGCTTCGGGTACGGCGTAGGGTATGGGTTAGGGTTAGGGTTAGGGTTAGTGTTAGGGTTAGGGCTCGGTTTAGGGTACGTGTTAGGATTAGGGTACGTGTTAGGGTAAGGGTAGGGGTTAGGGTTAGGGTACACGTTAGGGTTAGGGTAGTGATTAAACCTATCCCACTCTCTCGATACCCCTTAGCACATAAAGGAATATTATTTGGGGGTCCAGCCATGGAGAAGAGTTTAGACACTAGGATTAGATAAGGAACACACCCATTATAAAGAAATCACATTAGGATTCTCTTTTTAAGCTGTTCCTTAAAACACTAGTGCTTAGGAAATCTATTGGAGGCAGAAGCAGTCAAGGGTAGCCTAGGGTTAGGGTTAGGCTTAGGGTTAGGCTTAGGGTACGTGTTCGGGGAGGGCTTCGGGTACAGCGTAGGGTATGGGTTAGGGTTAGGGTTAGGTTTAGTGTTAGGGTTAGGGCTCGTTTTAGGGTACGGGTTAGGATTAGGGTTCGTGTTAGGGTTAGGGTAGGGGTGAGGGTTAGGGTACGTGTTACGGATAGGGTAGTTATTAAACCTATCCCACTCTCTAGTTACCCATTAGCACGTAAAGGAATATTATTTGGGGATCCAGCCATGGAGAAGAGTTTAGACACTAGGATAAGATAAGTAACACACCCATTATAAAGAAATCACATTAGGATTCTCTTTTTAAGCTGTTCCTTAAAACCTAGTGCTTAGGAAATCTATTGGAGGCAGAAGCAGTCAAGGGTAGCCTAGGGTTAGGGTTAGGCTTAGGGTTAGGCTTAGGGTACGGCTTAGGGTACGGGTTCGGGGAGGGCTTCGGGTACGGCGTAGGGTATGGGTTAGGGTTAGGGTTAGGGTTAGTGTTAGGGTTAGGGCTCGGTTTAGGGTACGGGTTAGGATTAGTGTACGTGTTAGGGTTAGGGTAGGGGTTAGGGTTAGGGTACACGTTAGGGTTAGGGTAGTTATTAAACCTATCCCACTCTCTAGTTACCCCTTAGCACATAAAGGAATATTATTAGGGGGTCCAGCCATGGAGAAGAGTTTAGACACTAGGATAAGATAAGGAACACACCCATTATAAAGAAATCACATTAGGATTCTCTTTTTAAGCTGTTCCTTAAAACACTAGGGCTTAGGAAATCTATTGGAGGCAGGAGCAGTCAAGGGTAGCCTAGGGTTAGGGTTAGGCTTAGGGTTAGGCTTAGGGTACGGCTTAGGGTACGGGTTCGGGGAGGGCTTCGGGCACGGCGTAGGGTATGGGTTAGGGTTAGGGTTAGGGTTAGTGTTAGGGTTAGGGCTCGGTTTAGGGTATGGGTTAGGATTAGGGTACGTGTTAGGGTTAGGGTAGGGGTTAGCGTTAGGTTACGCGTTAGGGTTAGGGTAGTTATTAAACCTATCCCACTCTCTAGTTACCCCTTAGCACGTAAAGGAATATTATTTGGGGGTCCAGCCATGGAGAAGAGTTTAGACACTAGGATAAGATAAGGAACACACCCATTATAAAGAAATCACATTAGGATTCTGTTTTTAAGCTGTTCCTTAAAACACTAGTGCTTAGGAAATCTATTGGAGGCATCAGCAGTCAAGGGTAGCCTAGGGTTAGGGTTAGGCTTAGGGTTAGGCTTAGGGTACGGCTTAGGGTACGGGTTCGGGGAGGGCTTCGGGCACGGCGTAGGGTATGGGTTAGGGTTAGGGTTAGGGTTAGTGTTAGAGTTAGGGCTCGGTTTAGGGTACGGGTTAGGATTAGGGTACGTGTTAGGGTTAGGGTAGGGGTTAGCGTTAGGGTACGCGTTAGGGTTAGGGTAGTTATTAAAACTATCCCACTCTCTAGTTACCCCTTAGCACGTACAGGAATATTATTTGGGGGTCCAGCCATGGAGAAGAGTTTAGACACTAGGATTAGATAAGGAACACACCCATTATAAAGAAATCACATTAGGATTCTCTTTTTAAGCTGTTCCTTAAAACACTAGTGCTTAGGAAATTCATTGGAGGCAGAAGCAGTCAAGGGTAGCCTAGGGTTAGGGTTAGGCTTAGGGTTAGGCTTAGGGTACGGCTTAGGGTACGGGTTCGGGGAGGGCTTCGGGTACGGCGTAGGGTATGGGTTAGGGTTAGGGTTACGGTTAGTGTTAGGGTTAGGGCTCGGTTTAGGGTACGGGTTAGGATTAGGGTACGTGTTAGGGTTAGGGTAGGGGTTAGGGTTAGGGTACGCGTTAGGGTTAGGGTAGTTATTAAACCTATCCCACTCTCTAGATACCCCTTAGTACTTAAAGGAACATTATTTGGGGGTCCAGCCATGGAGAAGAGTTTAGACACTAAGGTAATATAAGGAACACACACATTATAAAGAAATCACATTAGGATTCTCTTTTTAAGCTGTTCCTTAAAACACTAGTGCTTAGGAAATCTATTGGAGGCAGAAGCAGTCAAGGGTAGCCTAGGGTTAGGGTTAGGCTTAGGGTTAGGCTTCGGGTACGGCTTAGGTTACGGGTTCGGGGAGGGCTTCGGGTACGGCGTAGGGTATGGGTTAGGGTTAGGGTTAGGGTTAGTGTTAGGGTTAGGGCTCGGTTTAGGGTACGTGTTAGGATTAGGGTACGTGTTAGGGTAAGGGTAGGGGTTAGGGTTAGGGTACACGTTAGGGTTAGGGTAGTGATTAAACCTATCCCACTCTCTCGATACCCCTTAGCACATAAAGGAATATTATTTGGGGGTCCAGCCATGGAGAAGAGTTTAGACACTAGGATTAGATAAGGAACACACCCATTATAAAGAAATCACATTAGGATTCTCTTTTTAAGCTGTTCCTTAAAACACTAGTGCTTAGGAAATCTATTGGAGGCAGAAGCAGTCAAGGGTAGCCTAGGGTTAGGGTTAGGCTTAGGGTTAGGCTTAGGGTACGTGTTCGGGGAGGGCTTCGGGTACAGCGTAGGGTATGGGTTAGGGTTAGGGTTAGGTTTAGTGTTAGGGTTAGGGCTCGTTTTAGGGTACGGGTTAGGATTAGGGTTCGTGTTAGGGTTAGGGTAGGGGTGAGGGTTAGGGTACGTGTTACGGATAGGGTAGTTATTAAACCTATCCCACTCTCTAGTTACCCATTAGCACGTAAAGGAATATTATTTGGGGATCCAGCCATGGAGAAGAGTTTAGACACTAGGATAAGATAAGTAACACACCCATTATAAAGAAATCACATTAGGATTCTCTTTTTAAGCTGTTCCTTAAAACCTAGTGCTTAGGAAATCTATTGGAGGCAGAAGCAGTCAAGGGTAGCCTAGGGTTAGGGTTAGGCTTAGGGTTAGGCTTAGGGTACGGCTTAGGGTACGGGTTCGGGGAGGGCTTCGGGTACGGCGTAGGGTATGGGTTAGGGTTAGGGTTAGGGTTAGTGTTAGGGTTAGGGCTCGGTTTAGGGTACGGGTTAGGATTAGTGTACGTGTTAGGGTTAGGGTAGGGGTTAGGGTTAGGGTACGCGTTAGGGTTAGGGTAGTTATTAAACCTATCCCACTCTCTAGTTACCCCTTAGCACATAAAGGAATATTATTAGGGGGTCCAGCCATGGAGAAGAGTTTAGACACTAGGATAAGATAAGGAACACACCCATTATAAAGAAATCACATTAGGATTCTCTTTTTAAGCTGTTCCTTAAAACACTAGGGCTTAGGAAATCTATTGGAGGCAGGAGCAGTCAAGGGTAGCCTAGGGTTAGGGTTAGGCTTAGGGTTAGGCTTAGGGTACGGCTTAGGGTACGGGTTCGGGGAGGGCTTCGGGCACGGCGTAGGGTATGGGTTAGGGTTAGGGTTAGGGTTAGTGTTAGGGTTAGGGCTCGGTTTAGGGTACGGGTTAGGATTAGGGTACGTGTTAGGGTTAGGGTAGGGGTTAGCGTTAGGTTACCCGTTAGGGTCAGGGTAGTTATTAAACCTATCCCACTCTCTAGTTACCCCTTAGCACGTAAAGGAATATTATTTGGGGTTCCAGCCATGGAGAAGAGTTTAGACACTAGGATAAGATAAGGAACACACACATTATAAAGAAATCACATTAGGATTCTCTTTTTAAGCTGTTCCTTAAAACACTAGTGCTTAGGAAATCTATTGGAGGCAGAAGCAGTCAAGGGTAGCCTAGGGTTAGGGTTAGGCTTAGGGTTAGGCTTAGGGTACGGCTTAGGGTACGGGTTCGGGGAGGGCTTCGGGTACGGCGTAGGGTATGGGTTAGGGTTAGGGTTAGGGTTAGGGTTAGGGCTCGGTTTAGGGTACGGGTTAGGATTAGGGTTCGTGTTAGGGTTAGGGTAGGGGTTAGGGTTAGGGTACGTGTTACGGATAGGGTAGTTATTAAACCTATCCCACTCTCTAGTTACCCGTTAGCACGTAAAGGAATATTATTTGGGGGTCCAGCCATGGAGAAGAGTTTAGACACTAGGATAAGATAAGGAACACACCCATTATAAAGAAATCACATTAGGATTCTCTTCTTAAGCTGTTCCTTAAAACACTAGTGCTTAGGAAATCTATTGGAGGCATCAGCAGTCAAGGGTAGCCTAGGGTTAGGGTTAGGCTTAGGGTTAGGCTTAGGGTACGGCTTAGGGTACGGGTTCGGGGAGGGCTTCGGGTACGGCGTAGGGTATGGGTTAGGGTTAGGCTTAGGGTTAGTGTTAGGGTTAGGGCTCGGTTTAGGGTACGGGTTAGGATTAGGGTACGTGTTAGGGTAAGGGTAGGGGTTAGGGTTAGGGTACGCGTTAGGGTTAGGGTAGTGATTAAACCTATCCCACTCTCTCGATACCCCTTAGCACATAAAGGAATATTATTTGGGGGTCCAGCCATGGAGAAGAGTTTAGACACTAGGATTAGATAAGGAACACACCCATTATAAAGAAATCACATTAGGATTCTCTTTTTAAGCTGTTCGTTAAAACACTAGTGCTTAGGAAATCTATTGGAGGCAGAAGCAGTCAAGGGTAGCCTAGGGTTAGGGTTAGGCTTAGGGTTAGGCTTAGGGTACGGCTTAGGGTACGTGTTCGGGGAGGGCTTCGGGTACGGCGTAGGGTATGGGTTAGGGTTAGGGTTAGGTTTAGTGTTAGGTTTAGGGCTCGTTTTAGGGTACGGGTTAGGATTAGGGTTCGTGTTAGGGTTAGGGTAGGGGTGAGGGTTAGGGTACGTGTTACGGATAGGGTAGTTATTAAACCTATCCCACTCTCTAGTTACCCATTAGTACGTAAAGGAATATTATTTGGGGGTCCAGCCATGGAGAAGAGTTTAGACACTAGGATAAGATAAGGAACACACCCATTATAAAGAAATCACATTAGGATTCTCTTTTTAAGCTGTTCCTTAAAACACTAGTGCTTAGGAAATCTATTGGAGGCAGAAGCAGTCAAGGGTAGCCTAGGGTTAGGGTTAGGCTTACGGTTAGGCTTAGGGTACGGCTTAGGGTACGGGTTCGGGGAGGCCTTCGGGTACGGCGTAGGGTATGGTTTACGGTTAGGGTTAGGGTTAGTGTTAGGGTTAGGGCTCGGTTTACGGTACGGGTTAGGATTAGGGTACATGTTAGGGGTAGGGTAGGGGTTAGGGTTAGGGTACGCGTTACGGTTAGGGTAGTTATTAAACCTATCCCACTCTCTAGATACCCCTTAGCACGTAAAGGAATATTATTACGGGGTCCAGCCATGGAGAAGTCTTTAGACACTAGGATAAGATAAGGAACACACCCATTATAAAGAAATCACATTAGGATTCTCTTTTTAAGCTGTTCGTTAAAACACTAGTGCTTAGGAAATCTATTGGAGGCAGAAGCAGTCAAGGGTAGCCTAGGGTTAGGGTTAGGCTTAGGGTTAGGCTTAGGGTACGGCTTAGGGTACGTGTTCGGGGAGGGCTTCGGGTACGGCGTAGGGTATGGGTTAGGGTTAGGGTTAGGTTTAGTGTTAGGTTTAGGGCTCGTTTTAGGGTACGGGTTAGGATTAGGGTTCGTGTTAGGGTTAGGGTAGGGGTGAGGGTTAGGGTACGTGTTACGGATAGGGTAGTTATTAAACCTATCCCACTCTCTAGTTACCCATTAGTACGTAAAGGAATATTATTTGGGGGTCCAGCCATGGAGAAGAGTTTAGACACTAGGATAAGATAAGGAACACACCCATTATAAAGAAATCACATTAGGATTCTCTTTTTAAGCTGTTCCTTAAAACACTAGTGCTTAGGAAATCTATTGGAGGCAGAAGCAGTCAAGGGTAGCCTAGGGTTAGGGTTAGGCTTACGGTTAGGCTTAGGGTACGGCTTAGGGTACGGGTTCGGGGAGGCCTTCGGGTACGGCGTAGGGTATGGTTTACGGTTAGGGTTAGGGTTAGTGTTAGGGTTAGGGCTCGGTTTACGGTACGGGTTAGGATTAGGGTACATGTTAGGGTTAGGGTAGGGGTTAGGGTTAGGGTACGCGTTACGGTTAGGGTAGTTATTAAACCTATCCCACTCTCTAGATACCCCTTAGCACGTAAAGGAATATTATTACGGGGTCCAGCCATGGAGAAGTCTTTAGACACTAGGATAAGATAAGGAACACACCCATTATAAAGAAATCACATTAGGATTCTCTTTTTAAGCTGTTCGTTAAAACACTAGTGCTTAGGAAATCTATTGGAGGCAGAAGCAGTCAAGGGTAGCCTAGGGTTAGGGTTAGGCTTAGGGTACGGCTTAGGGTACGTGTTCGGGGAGGGCTTCGGGTACGGCGTAGGGTATGGGTTAGGGTTAGGGTTAGGTTTAGTGTTAGGTTTAGGGCTCGTTTTAGGGTACGGGTTAGGATTAGGGTTCGTGTTAGGGTTAGGGTAGGGGTGAGGGTTAGGGTACGTGTTACGGATAGGGTAGTTATTAAACCTATCCCACTCTCTAGTTACCCATTAGTACGTAAAGGAATATTATTTGGGGGTCCAGCCATGGAGAAGAGTTTAGACACTAGGATAAGATAAGGAACACACCCATTATAAAGAAATCACATTAGGATTCTCTTTTTAAGCTGTTCCTTAAAACACTAGTGCTTAGGAAATCTATTGGAGGCAGAAGCAGTCAAGGGTAGCCTAGGGTTAGGGTTAGGCTTACGGTTAGGCTTAGGGTACGGCTTAGGGTACGGGTTCGGGGAGGCCTTCGGGTACGGCGTAGGGTATGGTTTACGGTTAGGGTTAGGGTTAGTGTTAGGGTTAGGGCTCGGTTTACGGTACGGGTTAGGATTAGGGTACATGTTAGGGTTAGGGTAGGGGTTAGGGTTAGGGTACGCGTTACGGTTAGGGTAGTTATTAAACCTATCCCACTCTCTAGATACCCCTTAGCACGTAAAGGAATATTATTACGGGGTCCAGCCATGGAGAAGTGTTTAGACACTAGGATAAGATAAGGAACACACCCATTATAAAGAAATCACATTAGGATTCTCTTTTTAAGCTGTTCCTTAAAACACTAGTGCTTAGGAAATCTATTGGAGGCAGAAGCAGTCAAGGGTAGCCTAGGGTTAGGGATAGGCTTAGGGTTAGGCTTCGGGTACGGCTTAGGGTACGGGTTCGGGCAGGGCTTCGGTTACGGCGTAGGGTATGGGTTAGGGTTAGTGTTAGGGTCAGGGCTCGGTTTAGGGTACGGGTTAGGTTTAGGGTACGTGTTAGGGTAAGGGTAGGGGTTAGGGTTAGGGTATGCGTTAGGGTTAGGGTAGTGATTAAACCTATCCCACTCTCTCGATACCCCTTAGCACATAAAGGAATATTATTTGGGGGTCCAGCCATGGAGAAGAGTTTAGACACTAGGATTAGATAAGGAACACACCCATTATAAAGAAATCACATTAGGATTCTCTTTTTAAGCTGTTCCTTAAAACACTAGTGCTTAGGAAATCTATTGGAGGCAGAAGCAGTCAAGGGTAGCCTAGGGTTAGGGTTAGGCTTAGGGTTAGGCTTAGGGTACGGCTTAGGGTACGTGTTCGGGGAGGGCTTCGGGTACGGCGTAGGGTATGGGTTAGGGTTAGGGTTAGGTTTAGTGTTAGGGTTAGGGCTCGTTTTAGGGTACGGGTTAGGATTAGGGTTCGTGTTAGGGTTAGGGTAGGGGTGAGGGTTAGGGTACGTGTTACGGATAGGGTAGTTATTAAACCTATCCCACTCTCTAGTTACCCATTAGCACGTAAAGGAATATTATTTGGGGGTCCAGCCATGGAGAAGAGTTTAGACACTAGGATAAGATAAGGAACACACCCATTATAAAGAAATCACATTAGGATTCTCTTTTTAAGCTGTTCCTTAAAACACTAGTGCTTAGGAAATCTATTGGAGGCAGAAGCAGTCAAGGGTAGCCTAGGGTTAGGGTTAGGCTTAGGGTTAGGCTTAGGGTACGGCTTAGGGTACGGGTTCGGGGAGGGCTTCGGGTACGGCGTAGGGTATGGGTTAGGGTTAGGGTTAGGGTTAGTGTTAGGGTTAGGGCTCGGTTTAGGGTACGGGTTAGGATTAGTGTACGTGTTAGGGTTAGGGTAGGGGTTAGGGTTAGGGTACGCATTAGGGTTAGGGTAGTTATTAAACCTATCCCACTCTCTAGTTACCCCTTAGCACATAAAGGAATATTATTAGGGGGTCCAGCCATGGAGAAGAGTTTAGACACTAGGATAAGATAAGGAACACACCCATTATAAAGAAATCACATTAGGATTCTCTTTTTAAGCTGTTCCTTAAAACACTAGGGCTTCGGAAATCTATTGGAGGCAGGAGCAGTCAAGGGTAGCCTAGGGTTAGGGTTAGGCTTAGGGTTAGGCTTAGGGTACGGCTTAGGGTACGGGTTCGGGGAGGGCTTCGGGCACGGCGTAGGGTATGGGTTAGGGTTAGGGTTAGGGTTAGTGTTAGGGTTAGGGCTCGGTTTAGGGTACGGGTTAGGATTAGGGTACGTGTTAGGGTTAGGGTAGGGGTTAGCGTTAGGTTACGCGTTAGGGTTAGGGTAGTTATTAAACCTATCCCACTCTCTAGTTATCCCTTAGCACGTAAAGGAATATTATTTGGGGGTCCAGCCATGGAGAAGAGTTTAGACACTAGGATAAGATAAGGAACACACACATTATAAAGAAATCACATTAGGATTCTCTTTTTAAGCTGTTCCTTAAAACACTAGTGCTTAGGAAATCTATTGGAGGCAGAAGCAGTCAAGGGTAGCCTAGGGTTAGGGTTAGGCTTAGGGTTAGGCTTAGGGTACGGCTTAGGGTACGGGTTCGGGGAGGGCTTCGGGTACGGCGTAGGGTATGGGTTAGGGTTAGGGTTAGGGTTAGGGTTAGGGCTCGGTTTAGGGTACGGGTTAGGATTAGGGTACGTGTTAGGGTTAGGGTAGGGGTTAGCGTTAGGTTACGCGTTAGGGTTAGGGTAGTTATTAAACCTATCCCACTCTCTAGTTACCCCTTAGCACGTAAAGGAATATTATTTGGGGGTCCAGCCATGGAGAAGAGTTTAGACACTAGGATAAGATAAGGAACACACCCATTATAAAGAAATCACATTAGGATTCTGTTTTTAAGCTGTTCCTTAAAACACTAGTGCTTAGGAAATCTATTGGAGGCATCAGCAGTCAAGGGTAGCCTAGGGTTAGGGTTAGGCTTAGGGTTAGGCTTAGGGTACGGCTTAGGGTACGGGTTCGGGGAGGGCTTCGGGCACGGCGTAGGGTATGGGTTAGGGTTAGGGTTAGGGTTAGTGTTAGAGTTAGGGCTCGGTTTAGGGTACGGGTTAGGATTAGGGTACATGTTAGGGTTAGGGTAGGGGTTAGCGTTAGGGTACGCGTTAGGGTTAGGGTAGTTATTAAACCTATCCCACTCTCTAGTTACCCCTTAGCACGTACAGGAATATTATTTGGGGGTCCAGCCATGGAGAAGAGTTTAGACACTAGGATTAGATAAGGAACACACCCATTATAAAGAAATCACATTAGGATTCTCTTTTTAAGCTGTTCCTTAAAACACTAGTGCTTAGGAAATTCATTGGAGGCAGAAGCAGTCAAGGGTAGCCTAGGGTTAGGGTTAGGCTTAGGGTTAGGCTTAGGGTACGGCTTAGGGTACGGGTTCGGGGAGGGCTTCGGGTACGGCGTAGGGTATGGGTTAGGGTTAGGGTTACGGTTAGTGTTAGGGTTAGGGCTCGGTTTAGGGTACGGGTTAGGATTAGGGTACGTGTTAGGGTTAGGGTAGGGGTTAGGGTTAGGGTACACGTTAGGGTTAGGGTAGTGATTAAACCTATCCCACTCTCTCGATACCCCTTAGCACATAAAGGAATATTATTTGGGGGTCCAGCCATGGAGAAGAGTTTAGACACTAGGATTAGATAAGGAACACACCCATTATAAAGAAATCACATTAGGATTCTCTTTTTAAGCTGTTCCTTAAAACACTAGTGCTTAGGAAATCTATTGGAGGCAGAAGCAGTCAAGGGTAGCCTAGGGTTAGGGTTAGGCTTAGGGTTAGGCTTAGGGTACGTGTTCGGGGAGGGCTTCGGGTACAGCGTAGGGTATGGGTTAGGGTTAGGGTTAGGTTTAGTGTTAGGGTTAGGGCTCGTTTTAGGGTACGGGTTAGGATTAGGGTTCGTGTTAGGGTTAGGGTAGGGGTGAGGGTTAGGGTACGTGTTACGGATAGGGTAGTTATTAAACCTATCCCACTCTCTAGTTACCCATTAGCACGTAAAGGAATATTATTTGGGGATCCAGCCATGGAGAAGAGTTTAGACACTAGGATAAGATAAGGAACACACCCATTATAAAGAAATTACATTAGGATTCTCTTTTTAAGCTGTTCCTTAAAACACTAGTGCTTAGGAAATCTATTGGAGGCAGAAGCAGTCAAGGGTAGCCTAGGGTTAGGGTTAGGCTTAGGGTTAGGCTTAGGGTACGGCTTAGGGTACGGGTTCGGGGAGGGCTTCGGGTACGGCGTAGGGTATGGGTTAGGGTTAGGGTTAGGGTTAGTGTTAGGGTTAGGGCTCGGTTTAGGGTACGGGTTAGGATTAGTGTACGTGTTAGGGTTAGGGTAGGGGTTAGGGTTAGGGTACGCGTTAGGGTTAGGGTAGTTATTAAACCTATCCCACTCTCTAGTTACCCCTTAGCACATAAAGGAATATTATTAGGGGGTCCAGCCATGGAGAAGAGTTTAGACACTAGGATAAGATAAGGAACACACCCATTATAAAGAAATCACATTAGGATTCTCTTTTTAAGCTGTTCCTTAAAACACTAGGGCTTAGGAAATCTATTGGAGGCAGGAGCAGTCAAGGGTAGCCTAGGGTTAGGGTTAGGCTTAGGGTTAGGCTTAGGGTACGGCTTAGGGTACGGGTTCGGGGAGGGCTTCGGGCACGGCGTAGGGTATGGGTTAGGGTTAGGGTTAGGGTTAGTGTTAGGGTTAGGGCTCGGTTTAGGGTACGGGTTAGGATTAGGGTACGTGTTAGGGTTAGGGTAGGGGTTAGCGTTAGGTTACCCGTTAGGGTCAGGGTAGTTATTAAACCTATCCCACTCTCTAGTTACCCCTTAGCACGTAAAGGAATATTATTTGGGGTTCCAGCCATGGAGAAGAGTTTAGACACTAGGATAAGATAAGGAACACACACATTATAAAGAAATCACATTAGGATTCTCTTTTTAAGCTGTTCCTTAAAACACTAGTGCTTAGGAAATCTATTGGAGGCAGAAGCAGTCAAGGGTAGCCTAGGGTTAGGGTTAGGCTTAGGGTTAGGCTTAGGGTACGGCTTAGGGTACGGGTTCGGGGAGGGCTTCGGGTACGGCGTAGGGTATGGGTTAGGGTTAGGGTTAGGGTTAGGGTTAGGGCTCGGTTTAGGGTACGGGTTAGGATTAGGGTTCGTGTTAGGGTTAGGGTAGGGGTTAGGGTTAGGGTACGTGTTACGGATAGGGTAGTTATTAAACCTATCCCACTCTCTAGTTACCCGTTAGCACGTAAAGGAATATTATTTGGGGGTCCAGCCATGGAGAAGAGTTTAGACACTAGGATAAGATAAGGAACACACCCATTATAAAGAAATCACATTAGGATTCTCTTCTTAAGCTGTTCCTTAAAACACTAGTGCTTAGGAAATCTATTGGAGGCATCAGCAGTCAAGGGTAGCCTAGGGTTAGGGTTAGGCTTAGGGTTAGGCTTAGGGTACGGCTTAGGGTACGGGTTCGGGGAGGGCTTCGGGTACGGCGTAGGGTATGGGTTAGGGTTAGGCTTAGGGTTAGTGTTAGGGTTAGGGCTCGGTTTAGGGTACGGGTTAGGATTAGGGTACGTGTTAGGGTAAGGGTAGGGGTTAGGGTTAGGGTACGCGTTAGGGTTAGGGTAGTGATTAAACCTATCCCACTCTCTCGATACCCCTTAGCACATAAAGGAATATTATTTGGGGGTCCAGCCATGGAGAAGAGTTTAGACACTAGGATTAGATAAGGAACACACCCATTATAAAGAAATCACATTAGGATTCTCTTTTTAAGCTGTTCGTTAAAACACTAGTGCTTAGGAAATCTATTGGAGGCAGAAGCAGTCAAGGGTAGCCTAGGGTTAGGGTTAGGCTTAGGGTTAGGCTTAGGGTACGGCTTAGGGTACGTGTTCGGGGAGGGCTTCGGGTACGGCGTAGGGTATGGGTTAGGGTTAGGGTTAGGTTTAGTGTTAGGTTTAGGGCTCGTTTTAGGGTACGGGTTAGGATTAGGGTTCGTGTTAGGGTTAGGGTAGGGGTGAGGGTTAGGGTACGTGTTACGGATAGGGTAGTTATTAAACCTATCCCACTCTCTAGTTACCCATTAGTACGTAAAGGAATATTATTTGGGGGTCCAGCCATGGAGAAGAGTTTAGACACTAGGATAAGATAAGGAACACACCCATTATAAAGAAATCACATTAGGATTCTCTTTTTAAGCTGTTCCTTAAAACACTAGTGCTTAGGAAATCTATTGGAGGCAGAAGCAGTCAAGGGTAGCCTAGGGTTAGGGTTAGGCTTACGGTTAGGCTTAGGGTACGGCTTAGGGTACGGGTTCGGGGAGGCCTTCGGGTACGGCGTAGGGTATGGTTTACGGTTAGGGTTAGGGTTAGTGTTAGGGTTAGGGCTCGGTTTACGGTACGGGTTAGGATTAGGGTACATGTTAGGGTTAGGGTAGGGGTTAGGGTTAGGGTACGCGTTACGGTTAGGGTAGTTATTAAACCTATCCCACTCTCTAGATACCCCTTAGCACGTAAAGGAATATTATTACGGGGTCCAGCCATGGAGAAGTCTTTAGACACTAGGATAAGATAAGGAACACACCCATTATAAAGAAATCACATTAGGATTCTCTTTTTAAGCTGTTCGTTAAAACACTAGTGCTTAGGAAATCTATTGGAGGCAGAAGCAGTCAAGGGTAGCCTAGGGTTAGGGTTAGGCTTAGGGTACGGCTTAGGGTACGTGTTCGGGGAGGGCTTCGGGTACGGCGTAGGGTATGGGTTAGGGTTAGGGTTAGGTGTAGTGTTAGGTTTAGGGCTCGTTTTAGGGTACGGGTTAGGATTAGGGTTCGTGTTAGGGTTAGGGTAGGGGTGAGGGTTAGGGTACGTGTTACGGATAGGGTAGTTATTAAACCTATCCCACTCTCTAGTTACCCATTAGTACGTAAAGGAATATTATTTGGGGGTCCAGCCATGGAGAAGAGTTTAGACACTAGGATAAGATAAGGAACACACCCATTATAAAGAAATCACATTAGGATTCTCTTTTTAAGCTGTTCCTTAAAACACTAGTGCTTAGGAAATCTATTGGAGGCAGAAGCAGTCAAGGGTAGCCTAGGGTTAGGGTTAGGCTTACGGTTAGGCTTAGGGTATGGCTTAGGGTACGGGTTCGGGGAGGCCTTCGGGTACGGCGTAGGGTATGGTTTACGGTTAGGGTTAGGGTTAGTGTTAGGGTTAGGGCTCGGTTTACGGTACGGGTTAGGATTAGGGTACATGTTAGGGTTAGGGTAGGGGTTAGGGTTAGGGTACGCGTTACGGTTAGGGTAGTTATTAAACCTATCCCACTCTCTAGATACCCCTTAGCACGTAAAGGAATATTATTACGGGGTCCAGCCATGGAGAAGTGTTTAGACACTAGGATAAGATAAGGAACACACCCATTATAAAGAAATCACATTAGGATTCTCTTTTTAAGCTGTTCCTTAAAACACTAGTGCTTAGGAAATCTATTGGAGGCAGAAGCAGTCAAGGGTAGCCTAGGGTTAGGGATAGGCTTAGGGTTAGGCTTCGGGTACGGCTTAGGGTACGGGTTCGGGCAGGGCTTCGGGTACGGCGTAGGGTATGGGTTAGGGTTAGTGTTAGGGTTAGGGCTCGGTTTAGGGTACGGGTTAGGTTTAGGGTACGTGTTAGGGTAAGGGTAGGGGTTAGGGTTAGGGTATGCGTTAGGGTTAGGGTAGTGATTAAACCTATCCCACTCTCTCGATACCCCTTAGCACATAAAGGAATATTATTTGGGGGTCCAGCCATGGAGAAGAGTTTAGACACTAGGATTAGATAAGGAACACACCCATTATAAAGAAATCACATTAGGATTCTCTTTTTAAGCTGTTCCTTAAAACACTAGTGCTTAGGAAATCTATTGGAGGCAGAAGCAGTCAAGGGTAGCCTAGGGTTAGGGTTAGGCTTAGGGTTAGGCTTAGGGTACGGCTTAGGGTACGTGTTCGGGGAGGGCTTCGGGTACGGCGTAGGGTATGGGTTAGGGTTAGGGTTAGGTTTAGTGTTAGGGTTAGGGCTCGTTTTAGGGTACGGGTTAGGATTAGGGTTCGTGTTAGGGTTAGGGTAGGGGTGAGGGTTAGGGTACGTGTTACGGATAGGGTAGTTATTAAACCTATCCCACTCTCTAGTTACCCATTAGCACGTAAAGGAATATTATTTGGGGGTCCAGCCATGGAGAAGAGTTTAGACACTAGGATAAGATAAGGAACACACCCATTATAAAGAAATCACATTAGGATTCTCTTTTTAAGCTGTTCCTTAAAACACTAGTGCTTAGGAAATCTATTGGAGGCAGAAGCAGTCAAGGGTAGCCTAGGGTTAGGGTTAGGCTTAGGGTTAGGCTTAGGGTACGGCTTAGGGTACGGGTTCGGGGAGGGCTTCGGGTACGGCGTAGGGTATGGGTTAGGGTTAGGGTTAGGGTTAGTGTTAGGGTTAGGGCTCGGTTTAGGGTACGGGTTAGGATTAGTGTACGTGTTAGGGTTAGGGTAGGGGTTAGGGTTAGGGTACGCATTAGGGTTAGGGTAGTTATTAAACCTATCCCACTCTCTAGTTACCCCTTAGCACATAAAGGAATATTATTAGGGGGTCCAGCCATGGAGAAGAGTTTAGACACTAGGATAAGATAAGGAACACACCCATTATAAAGAAATCACATTAGGATTCTCTTTTTAAGCTGTTCCTTAAAACACTAGGGCTTCGGAAATCTATTGGAGGCAGGAGCAGTCAAGGGTAGCCTAGGGTTAGGGTTAGGCTTAGGGTTAGGCTTAGGGTACGGCTTAGGGTACGGGTTCGGGGAGGGCTTCGGGCACGGCGTAGGGTATGGGTTAGGGTTAGGGTTAGGGTTAGTGTTAGGGTTAGGGCTCGGTTTAGGGTACGGGTTAGGATTAGGGTACGTGTTAGGGTTAGGGTAGGGGTTAGCGTTAGGTTACGCGTTAGGGTTAGGGTAGTTATTAAACCTATCCCACTCTCTAGTTACCCCTTAGCACGTAAAGGAATATTATTTGGGGGTCCAGCCATGGAGAAGAGTTTAGACACTAGGATAAGATAAGGAACACACACATTATAAAGAAATCACATTAGGATTCTCTTTTTAAGCTGTTCCTTAAAACACTAGTGCTTAGGAAATCTATTGGAGGCAGAAGCAGTCAAGGGTAGCCTAGGGTTAGGGTTAGGCTTAGGGTTAGGCTTAGGGTACGGCTTAGGGTACGGGTTCGGGGAGGGCTTCGGGTACGGCGTAGGGTATGGGTTAGGGTTAGGGTTAGGGTTAGGGTTAGGGCTCGGTTTAGGGTACGGGTTAGGATTAGGGTTCGTGTTAGGGTTAGGGTAGGGGTTAGGGTTAGGGTACGTGTTACGGATAGGGTAGTTATTAAACCTATCGACTCTCTAGTTACCCCTTAGCACGTAAAGGAATATTATTTGGGGGTCCAGCCATGGAGAAGAGTTTAGACACTAGGATAAGATAAGGAACACACCCATTATAAAGAAATCACATTAGGATTCTCTTTTTAAGCTGTTCCTTAAAACACTAGTGCTTAGGAAATCTATTGGAGGCATCAGCAGTCAAGGGTAGCCTAGGGTTAGGGTTAGGCTTAGGGTTAGGCTTAGGGTACGGCTTAGGGTACGGGTTCGGGGAGGGCTTCGGGCACGGCGTAGGGTATGGGTTAGGGTTAGGGTTAGGGTTAGTGTTAGAGTTAGGGCTCGGTTTAGGGTACGGGTTAGGATTAGGGTACGTGTTAGGGTTAGGGTAGGGGTTAGCGTTAGGGTACGCGTTAGGGTTAGGGTAGTTATTAACCCTATCCCACTCTCTAGTTACCCCTTAGCACGTACAGGAATATTATTTGGGGGTCCAGCCATGGAGAAGAGTTTAGACACTAGGATAAGATAAGGATCACACACATTATAAAGAAATCACATTAGGATTCTCTTTTTAAGCTGTTCCTTAAAACACTAGTGCTTAGGAAATCTATTGGAGGCAGAAGCAGTCAAGGGTAGCCTAGGGTTAGGGTTAGGCTTAGGGTTAGGCTTCGGGTACGGCTTAGGATACGGGTTCGGGGAGGGCTTCGGGTACGGCGTAGGGTATGGGTTAGGGTTAGGGTTAGGGTTAGTGTTAGGGTTAGGGCTCGGTTTAGGGTACGGGTTAGGATTAGGGTACGTGTTAGGATTAGGGTAGGGGTTAGGGTTAGGGTACGCGTTAGGGTTAGGGTAGTTATTAAACCTATCCCACTCTCTAGATACCCCTTAGTACTTAAAGGAACATTATTTGGGGGTCCAGCCATGGAGAAGAGTTTAGACACTAAGGTAATATAAGGAACACACACATTATAAAGAAATCACATTAGGATTCTCTTTTTAAGCTGTTCCTTAAAACACTAGTGCTTAGGAAATCTATTGGAGGCAGAAGCAGTCAAGGGTAGCCTAGGGTTAGGGTTAGGCTTACGGTTAGGCTTAGGGTACGGCTTAGGGTACGTGTTCGGGGAGGGCTTCGGGTACGGCGTAGGGTATGGGTTACGGTTAGGGTTAGGGTTAGTGTTAGGGTTAGGGCTCGGTTTAGGGGACGGGTTAGGATTAGGGTACATGTTAGGGTTAGGGTAGGGGTTAGGGTTAGGGTACGCGTTACGGTTAGGGTAGTTATTAAACCTATCCCACTCTCTAGATAACCCTTAGCACGTAAAGGAATATTATTTGGGGGTCCAGCCATGGAGAAGAGTTTAGACACTAAGATAATATAAGGAACACACACATTATAAAGAAATAATATTAGGATTCTCTTTTTAAGCTGTTCCTTAAAACACTAGTGCTTAGGAAATCTATTGGAGGCAGAAGCAGTCAAGGGTAGCCTAGGGTTAGGGTTAGGCTTAGGGTTAGGCTTAGGGTACGGCTTAGGGTACGGGTTCGGGGAGGGCTTCGGGTACGGCGTAGGGTATGGGTTAGGGTTAGGGTTAGGTTTAGTGTTAGGGTTAGGGGTCGTTTTAGGGTACGGTTTAGGATTAGGGTTCGTGTTAGGGTTAGGGTAGGGGTGAGGGTTAGGGTACGTGTTACGGATAGGGTAGTTATTAAACCTATCCCACTCTCTAGTTACCCATTAGCACGTAAAGGAATATTATTTGGGGGTCCAGCCATGGAGAAGAGTTTAGACACTAGGATAAGATAAGGAACACACCCATTATAAAGAAATCACATTAGGATTCTCTTTTTAAGCTGTTCCTTAAAACACTAGTGCTTAGGAAATCTATTGGAGGCAGAAGCAGTCAAGGGTAGCCTAGGGTTAGGGTTAGGCTTAGGGTTAGGCTTAGGGTACGGCTTAGGGTACGGGTTCGGGGAGGGCTTCGGGTACGGAGTAGGGTATGGGTTAGGGTTAGGGTTAGGGTTAGTGTTAGGGTTAGGGCTCGGTTTAGGGTACGGGTTAGGATTAGTGTACGTGTTAGGGTTAGGGTAGGTGTTAGGGTTAGGGTACACGTTAGGGTTAGGGTAGTTATTAAACCTATCCCACTCTCTAGTTACCCCTTAGCACGTAAAGGAATATTATTTGGGGGTCCAGCCATGGAGAAGAGTTTAGACACTAGGATAAGATAAGGAACACACCCATTATAAAGAAATCACATTAGGATTCTCTTTTTAAGCTGTTCCTTAAAACACTAGGGCTTAGGAAATCTATTGGAGGCAGGAGCAGTCAAGGGTAGCCTAGGGTTAGGGTTAGGCTTAGGGTTAGGCTTAGGGTACGGCTTAGGGTACGGGTTCGGGGAGGGCTTCGGGCACGGCGTAGTGTATGGGTTAGGATTAGGGTTAGGGTTAGTGTTAGGGTTAGGGCTCGGTTTAGGGTACGGGTTAGGATTAGGGTACGTGTTAGGGTTAGGGTAGGGGTTAGCGTTAGGTTACGCGTTAGGGTTAGGGTAGTTATTAAACCTATCCCACTCTCTAGTTACCCCTTAGCACGTAAAGGAATATTATTTGGGGGTCCAGCCATGGAGAAGAGTTTAGACACTAGGATAAGATAAGGAACACACCCATTATAAAGAAATCACATTAGGATTCTGTTTTTAAGCTGTTCCTTAAAACACTAGTGCTTAGGAAATCTATTGGAGGCATCAGCAGTCAAGGGTAGCCTAGGGTTAGGGTTAGGCTTAGGGTTAGGCTTAGGGTACGGCTTAGGGTACGGGTTCGGGGAGGGCTTCGGGCACGGCGTAGGGTATGGGTTAGGGTTAGGGTTAGGGTTAGTGTTAGAGTTAGGGCTCGGTTTAGGGTACGGGTTAGGATTAGGGTACGTGTTAGGGTTAGGGTAGGGGTTAGCGTTAGGGTACGCGTTAGGGTTAGGGTAGTTATTAAACCTATCCCACTCTCTAGTTACCCCTTAGCACGTACAGGAATATTATTTGGGGGTCCAGCCATGGAGAAGAGTTTAGACACTAGGATTAGATAAGGAACACACCCATTATAAAGAAATCACATTAGGATTCTCTTTTTAAGCTGTTCCTTAAAACACTAGTGCTTAGGAAATTCATTGGAGGCAGAAGCAGTCAAGGGTAGCCTAGGGTTAGGGTTAGGCTTAGGGTTAGGCTTAGGGTACGGCTTAGGGTACGGGTTCGGGGAGGGCTTCGGGTACGGCGTAGGGTATGGGTTAGGGTTAGGGTTACGGTTAGTGTTAGGGTTAGGGCTCGGTTTAGGGTACGGGTTAGGATTAGGGTACGTGTTAGGGTTAGGGTAGGGGTTAGGGTTAGGGTACACGTTAGGGTTAGGGTAGTGATTAAACCTATCCCACTCTCTCGATACCCCTTAGCACATAAAGGAATATTATTTGGGGGTCCAGCCATGGAGAAGAGTTTAGACACTAGGATTAGATAAGGAACACACCCATTATAAAGAAATCACATTAGGATTCTCTTTTTAAGCTGTTCCTTAAAACACTAGTGCTTAGGAAATCTATTGGAGGCAGAAGCAGTCAAGGGTAGCCTAGGGTTAGGGTTAGGCTTAGGGTTAGGCTTAGGGTACGTGTTCGGGGAGGGCTTCGGGTACAGCGTAGGGTATGGGTTAGGGTTAGGGTTAGGTTTAGTGTTAGGGTTAGGGCTCGTTTTAGGGTACGGGTTAGGATTAGGGTTCGTGTTAGGGTTAGGGTAGGGGTGAGGGTTAGGGTACGTGTTACGGATAGGGTAGTTATTAAACCTATCCCACTCTCTAGTTACCCATTAGCACGTAAAGGAATATTATTTGGGGATCCAGCCATGGAGAAGAGTTTAGACACTAGGATAAGATAAGGAACACACCCATTATAAAGAAATCACATTAGGATTCTCTTTTTAAGCTGTTCCTTAAAACACTAGTGCTTAGGAAATCTATTGGAGGCAGAAGCAGTCAAGGGTAGCCTAGGGTTAGGGTTAGGCTTAGGGTTAGGCTTAGGGTACGGCTTAGGGTACGGGTTCGGGGAGGGCTTCGGGTACGGCGTAGGGTATGGGTTAGGGTTAGGGTTAGGGTTAGTGTTAGGGTTAGGGCTCGGTTTAGGGTACGGGTTAGGTTTAGTGTACGTGTTAGGGTTAGGGTAGGGGTTAGGGTTAGGGTACGCGTTAGGGTTAGGGTAGTTATTAAACCTATCCCACTCTCTAGTTACCCCTTAGCACATAAAGGAATATTATTAGGGGGTCCAGCCATGGAGAAGAGTTTAGACACTAGGATAAGATAAGGAACACACCCATTATAAAGAAATCACATTAGGATTCTCTTTTTAAGCTGTTCCTTAAAACACTAGGGCTTAGGAAATCTATTGGAGGCAGGAGCAGTCAAGGGTAGCCTAGGGTTAGGGTTAGGCTTAGGGTTAGGCTTAGGGTACGGCTTAGGGTACGGGTTCGGGGAGGGCTTCGGGCACGGCGTAGGGTATGGGTTAGGGTTAGGGTTAGGGTTAGTGTTAGGGTTAGGGCTCGGTTTAGGGTACGGGTTAGGATTAGGGTACGTGTTAGGGTTAGGGTAGGGGTTAGCGTTAGGTTACCCGTTAGGGTCAGGGTAGTTATTAAACCTATCCCACTCTCTAGTTACCCCTTAGCACGTAAAGGAATATTATTTGGGGGTCCAGCCATGGAGAAGAGTTTAGACACTAGGATAAGATAAGGAACACACACATTATAAAGAAATCACATTAGGATTCTCTTTTTAAGCTGTTCCTTAAAACACTAGTGCTTAGGAAATCTATTGGAGGCAGAAGCAGTCAAGGGTAGCCTAGGGTTAGGGTTAGGCTTAGGGTTAGGCTTAGGGTACGGCTTAGGGTACGGGTTCGGGGAGGGCTTCGGGTACGGCGTAGGGTATGGGTTAGGGTTAGGGTTAGGGTTAGGGTTAGGGCTCGGTTTAGGGTACGGGTTAGGATTAGGGTTCGTGTTAGGGTTAGGGTAGGGGTTAGGGTTAGGGTACGTGTTACGGATAGGGTAGTTATTAAACCTATCCCACTCTCTAGTTACCCCTTAGCACGTAAAGGAATATTATTTGGGGGTCCAGCCATGGAGAAGAGTTTAGACACTAGGATAAGATAAGGAACACACCCATTATAAAGAAATCACATTAGGATTCTCTTCTTAAGCTGTTCCTTAAAACACTAGTGCTTAGGAAATCTATTGGAGGCATCAGCAGTCAAGGGTATCCTAGGGTTAGGGTTAGGCTTAGGGTTAGGCTTAGGGTACGGCTTAGGGTACGGGTTCGGGGAGGGCTTCGGGCACGGCGTAGGGTATGGGTTAGGGTTAGGGTTAGGGTTAGTGTTAGAGTTAGGGCTCGGTTTAGGGTACGGGTTAGGATTAGGGTACGTGTTAGGGTTAGGGTAGGGGTTAGCGTTAGGGTACGCGTTAGGGTTAGGGTAGTTATTAAACCTATCCCACTCTCTAGTTACCCCTTAGCACGTACAGGAATATTATTTGGGGGTCCAGCCATGGAGAAGAGTTTAGACACTAGGATAAGATAAGGATCACACACATTATAAAGAAATCACATTAGGATTCTCTTTTTAAGCTGTTCCTTAAAACACTAGTGCTTAGGAAATCTATTGGAGGCAGAAGCAGTCAAGGGTAGCCTAGGGTTAGGGTTAGGCTTAGGGTTAGGCTTCGGGTACGGCTTAGGATACGGGTTCGGGGAGGGATTCGGGTACGGCGTAGGGTATGGGTTAGGGTTAGGGTTAGGGTTAGTGTTAGGGTTAGGGCTCGGTTTAGGGTACGGGTTAGGATTAGGGTACGTGTTAGGGTTAGGGTAGGGGTTAGGGTTAGGGTACGCGTTAGGGTTAGGGTAGTTATTAAACCTATCCCACTCTCAAGATACCCCTTAGTACTTAAAGGAACATTATTTGGGGGTCCAGCCATGGAGAAGAGTTTAGACACTAAGGTAATATAAGGAACACACACATTATAAAGAAATCACATTAGGATTCTCTTTTTAAGCTGTTCCTTAAAACACTAGTGCTTAGGAAATCTATTGGAGGCAGAAGCAGTCAAGGGTAGCCTAGGGTTAGGGTTAGGCTTAGGGTTAGGCTTCGGGTACGGCTTAGGATACGGGTTCGGGGAGGGATTCGGGTACGGCGTAGGGTATGGGTTAGGGTTAGGGTTAGGGTTAGTGTTAGGGTTAGGGCTCGGTTTAGGGTACGGGTTAGGATTAGGGTACGTGTTAGGGTTAGGGTAGGGGTTAGGGTTAGGGTACGCGTTAGGGTTAGGGTAGTTATTAAACCTATCCCACTCTCAAGATACCCCTTAGTACTTAAAGGAACATTATTTGGGGGTCCAGCCATGGAGAAGAGTTTAGACACTAAGGTAATATAAGGAACACACACATTATAAAGAAATCACATTAGGATTCTCTTTTTAAGCTGTTCCTTAAAACACTAGTGCTTAGGAAATCTATTGGAGGCAGAAGCAGTCAAGGGTAGCCTAGGGTTAGGGTTAGGCTTACGGTTAGGCTTAGGGTACGGCTTAGGGTACGTGTTCGGGGAGTGCTTCGGGTACGGCGTAGGGTATGGGTTACTGTTAGGGTTAGTGTTAGGGTTAGGGCTCGGTTTAGGGGACGGGTTAGGATTAGGGTACATGTTAGGGTTAGGGTAGGGGTTAGGGTTAGGGTACGCGTTACGGTTAGGGTAGTTATTAAACCTATCCCACTCTCTAGATACCCCTTAGCACGTAAAGGAATATTATTTGGGGGTCCAGCCATGGAGAAGAGTTTAGACACTAAGATAATATAAGGAACACACACATTATAAAGAAATAATATTAGGATTCTCTTTTTAAGCTGTTCCTTAAAACACTAGTGCTTAGGAAATCTATTGGAGGCAGAAGCAGTCAAGGGTAGCCTAGGGTTAGGGTTAGGCTTAGGGTTAGGCTTAGTGTACGGCTTAGGGTACGGGTTCGGGGAGGGCTTCGTGTACGGCGTAGGGTATGGGTTAGTGTTAAGGTTAGGGTTAGTGTTAGGGTTAGGGCTCGGTTTAGGGTACGGGTTAGGAGTAGGGTATGTGTTAGGGTTAGGGTAGGGGTTAGCGTTAGGGTACGCGTTAGGGTAAGGGTAGTTATTAAACCTATCCCACTCTCTAGTTACCCCTTAGCACGTAAAGGAATATTATTTGGGGGTCCAGCCATGGAGAAGAGTTTAGACACTAGGATAAGATAAGAAACACACCCATTATAAACAAATCACATTAGGATTCTCTTTTTAAGCTGTTCCTTAAAACACTAGGGCTTAGGAAATCTATTGGAGGCAGAAGCAGTCAAGGGTAGCCTAGGGTTAGGGTTAGGCTTAGGGTTAGGCTTAGGGTACGGCTTAGGGTACGGGTACGGGGAGGGCTTCGGGCACGGCGTAGGGTATGGGTTAGGGTTGGGGTTAGGGTTAGTGTTAGGGTTAGGGCTCGGTTAGGGTACGGGTTAGGATTAGGGTACGTGTTAGGGTTAGGGTAGGGGTTAGGGTTAGGGTACGCGTTAGGGTTAGGGTAGTTATTAAACCTATCCCACTCTCTAGATACCCCTTAGTACTTAAAGGAACATTATTTGGGGGTCCAGCCATGGAGAAGAGTTTAGACACTAAGGTAATATAAGGAACACACACATTATAAAGAAATCACATTAGGATTCTCTTTTTAAGCTGTTCCTTAAAACACTAGTGCTTAGGAAATCTATTGGAGGCAGAAGCAGTCAAGGGTAGCCTAGGGTTAGGGTTAGCCTTAGGGTTAGGCTTCGGGTACGGCTTAGGGTACGAGTTCGGGGAGGGCTTCGGGTACGGCGTAGGGTATGGGTTATGGTTAGGGTTAGGGTTAGTGTTAGGGTTAGGGCTCGGTTTAGGGTACGGGTTAGGATTAGGGTACGTGTTAGTGTAAGGGTAGGGGTTAGGGTTAGGGTACGCGTTAGGGTTAGGGTAGTGATTAAACCTATCCCACTCTCTCGATACCACTTAGCACATAAAGGAATATTATTTGGGGGTCCAGCCATGGAGAAGAGTTTAGACACTAGGATTAGATAAGGAACACACCCATTATAAAGAAATCACATTAGGATTCTCTTTTTAAGCTGTTCCTTAAAACACTAGTGCTTAGGAAATCTATTGGAGGCAGAAGCAGTCACGGGTAGCCTAGGGTTAGGGTTAGGCTTAGGGTTAGGCTTAGGGTACGTGTTCGGGGAGGGCTTCGGTTACAGCGTAGGGTATGGGTTAGGGTTAGGGTTAGGTTTAGTGTTAGGGTTAGGGCTCGTTTTAGGGTACGGGTTAGGATTAGGGTTCGTGTTAGGGTTAGGGTAGGGGTGAGGGTTAGGGTACGTGTTACGGATAGGGTAGTTATTAAACCTATCCCACTCTCTAGTTACCCATTAGCACGTAAAGGAATATTATTTGGGGGTCCAGCCATGGAGAAGAGTTTAGACACTAGGATAAGATAAGGAACACACCCATTATAAAGAAATCACATTAGGATTCTCTTTTTAAGCTGTTCCTTAAAACACTAGTGCTTAGGAAATCTATTGGAGGCAGAAGCAGTCAAGGGTAGCCTAGGGTTAGTGTTAGGCTTAGGGTTAGGCTTCGGGTACGGCTTAGGGTACGGGTTCGGGGAGGGCTTCGGGTACGGCGTAGGGTATGGGTTAGGGTTAGGGTTAGGGTTAGTGTTAGGGTTAGGGCTCGGTTTAGGGTACGGGTTAGGATTAGGGTACGTGTTAGTGTAAGTGTAGGGGTTAGGGATAGGGTACGCGTTAGGGTTAGGGTAGTGATTAAACCTATCCCACTCTCTCGATACCCCTTAGCACATAAAGGAATATTATTAGGGGGTCCAGCCATGGAGAAGAGTTTAGACACTAGGATAAGATAAGGAACACACCCATTATAAAGAAATCACATTAGGATTCTCTTTTTAAGCTGTTCCTTAAAACACTAGGGCTTAGGAAATCTATTGGAGGCAGGAGCAGTCAAGGGTAGCCTAGGGTTAGGGTTAGGCTTAGGGTTAGGCTTAGGGTACGGCTTAGGGTACGGGTTCGGGGAGGGCTTCGGGCACGGCGTAGGGTATGGGTTAGGGTTAGGGTTAGGGTTAGTGTTAGGGTTAGGGCTCGGTTTAGGGTACGGGTTAGGATTAGGGTACGTGTTAGGGTTAGGGTAGGGGTTAGCGTTAGGTTACCCGTTAGGGTCAGGGTAGTTATTAAACCTATCCCACTCTCTAGTTACCCCTTAGCACGTAAAGGAATATTATTTGGGGGTCCAGCCATGGAGAAGAGTTTAGACACTAGGATAAGATAAGGAACACACACATTATAAAGAAATCACATTAGGATTCTCTTTTTAAGCTGTTCCTTAAAACACTAGTGCTTAGGAAATCTATTGGAGGCAGAAGCAGTCAAGGGTAGCCTAGGGTTAGGGTTAGGCTTAGGGTTAGGCTTCGGGTACGGCTTAGGATACGGGTTCGGGGAGGGATTCGGCTACGGCGTAGGGTATGGGTTAGGGTTAGGGTTAGGGTTAGTGTTAGGGTTAGGGCTCGGTTTAGGGTACGGGTTAGGATTAGGGTACGTGTTAGGGTTAGGGTAGGGGTTAGGGTTAGGGTACGCGTTAGGGTTAGGGTAGTTATTAAACCTATCCCACTCTCAAGATACCCCTTAGTACTTAAAGGAACATTATTTGGGGGTCCAGCCATTGAGAAGAGTTTAGACACTAAGGTAATATAAGGAACACACACATTATAAAGAAATCACATTAGGATTCTCTTTTTAAGCTGTTCCTTAAAACACTAGTGCTTAGGAAATCTATTGGAGGCAGAAGCAGTCAAGGGTAGCCTAGGGTTAGGGTTAGGCTTAGGGTTAGGCTTCGGGTACGGCTTAGGATACGGGTTCGGGGAGGGATTCGGGTACGGCGTAGGGTATGGGTTAGGGTTAGGGTTAGGGTTAGTGTTAGGGTTAGGGCTCGGTTTAGGGTACGGGTTAGGATTAGGGTACGTGTTAGGGTTAGGGTAGGGGTTAGGGTTAGGGTACGCGTTAGGGTTAGGGTAGTTATTAAACCTATCCCACTCTCAAGATACCCCTTAGTACTTAAAGGAACATTATTTGGGGGTCCAGCCATGGAGAAGAGTTTAGACACTAAGGTAATATAAGGAACACACACATTATAAAGAAATCACATTAGGATTCTCTTTTTAAGCTGTTCCTTAAAACACTAGTGCTTAGGAAATCTATTGGAGGCAGAAGCAGTCAAGGGTAGCCTAGGGTTAGGGTTAGGCTTACGGTTAGGCTTAGGGTACGGCTTAGGGTACGTGTTCGGGGAGTGCTTCGGGTACGGCATAGGGTATGGGTTACTGTTAGGGTTAGTGTTAGGGTTAGGGCTCGGTTTAGGGGACGGGTTAGGATTAGGGTACATGTTAGGGTTAGGGTAGGGGTTAGGGTTAGGGTACGCGTTACGGTTAGGGTAGTTATTAAACCTATCCCACTCTCTAGATACCCCTTAGCACGTAAAGGAATATTATTTGGGGGTCCAGCCATGGAGAAGAGTTTAGACACTAAGATAATATAAGGAACACACACATTATAAAGAAATAATATTAGGATTCTCTTTTTAAGCTGTTCCTTAAAACACTAGTGCTTAGGAAATCTATTGGAGGCAGAAGCAGTCAAGGGTAGCCTAGGGTTAGGGTTAGGCTTAGGGTTAGGCTTAGGGTACGGCTTAGGGTACGGGTTCGGGGAGGGCTTCGGGTACGGCGTAGGGTATGGGTTAGTGTTAAGGTTAGGGTTAGTGTTAGGGTTAGGGCTCGGTTTAGGGTATGGGTTAGGAGTAGGGTATGTGTTAGGGTTAGGGTAGGGGTTAGCGTTAGGGTACGCGTTAGGGTAAGGGTAGTTATTAAACCTATCCCACTCTCTAGTTACCCCTTAGCACGTAAAGGAATATTATTTGGGGGTCCAGCCATGGAGAAGAGTTTAGACACTAGGATAAGATAAGAAACACACCCATTATAAACAAATCACATTAGGATTCTCTTTTTAAGCTGTTCCTTAAAACACTAGGGCTTAGGAAATCTATTGGAGGCAGAAGCAGTCAAGGGTAGCCTAGGGTTAGGGTTAGGCTTAGGGTTAGGCTTAGGGTACGGCTTAGGGTACGGGTTCGGGGAGGGCTTCGGGCACGGCGTAGGGTATGGGTTAGGGTTGGGGTTAGGGTTAGTGTTAGGGTTAGGGCTCGGTTAGGGTACGGGTTAGGATTAGGGTACGTGTTAGGGTTAGGGTAGGGGTTAGGGTTAGGGTACGCGTTAGGGTTAGGGTAGTTATTAAACCTATCCCACTCTCTAGATACCCCTTAGTACTTAAAGGAACATTATTTGGGGGTCCAGCCATGGAGAAGAGTTTAGACACTAAGGTAATATAAGGAACACACACATTATAAAGAAATCACATTAGGATTCTCTTTTTAAGCTGTTCCTTAAAACACTAGTGCTTAGGAAATCTATTGGAGGCAGAAGCAGTCAAGGGTAGCCTAGGGTTAGGGTTAGCCTTAGGGTTAGGCTTCGGGTACGGCTTAGGGTACGAGTTCGGGGAGGGCTTCGGGTACGGCGTAGGGTATGGGTTAGGGTTAGGGTTAGGGTTAGTGTTAGGGTTAGGGCTCGGTTTAGGGTACGGGTTAGGATTAGGGTACGTGTTAGTGTAAGGGTAGGGGTTAGGGTTAGGGTACGCGTTAGGGTTAGGGTAGTGATTAAACCTATCCCACTCTCTCGATACCACTTAGCACATAAAGGAATATTATTTGGGGGTCCAGCCATGGAGAAGAGTTTAGACACTAGGATTAGATAAGGAACACACCCATTATAAAGAAATCACATTAGGATTCTCTTTTTAAGCTGTTCCTTAAAACACTAGTGCTTAGGAAATCTATTGGAGGCAGAAGCAGTCAAGGGTAGCCTAGGGTTAGGGTTAGGCTTAGGGTTAGGCTTAGGGTACGTGTTCGGGGAGGGCTTCGGGTACAGCGTAGGGTATGGGTTAGGGTTAGGGTTAGGTTTAGAGTTAGGGTTAGGGCTCGTTTTAGGGTACGGGTTAGGATTAGGGTTCGTGTTAGGGTTAGGGTAGGGGTGAGGGTTAGGGTACGTGTTACGGATAGGGTAGTTATTAAACCTATCCCACTCTCTAGTTACCCATTAGCACGTAAAGGAATATTATTTGGGGGTCCAGCCATGGAGAAGAGTTTAGACACTAGGATAAGATAAGGAACACACCCATTATAAATAAATCACATTAGGATTCTCTTTTTAAGCTGTTCCTTAAAACACTAGTGCTTAGGAAATCTATTGGAGGCAGAAGCAGTCAAGGGTAGCCTAGGGTTAGTGTTAGGCTTAGGGTTAGGCTTCGGGTACGGCTTAGGGTACGGGTTCGGGGAGGGCTTCGGGTACGGCGTAGGGTATGGGTTAGGGTTAGGGTTAGGGTTAGTGTTAGGGTTAGGGCTCGGTTTAGGGTACGGGTTAGGATTAGGGTACGTGTTAGTGTAAGGGTAGGGGTTAGGGATAGGGTACGCGTTAGGGTTAGGGTAGTGATTAAACCTATCCCACTCTCTCGATACCCCTTAGCACATAAAGGAATATTATTAGGGGGTCCAGCCATGGAGAAGAGTTTAGACACTAGGATAAGATAAGGAACACACCCATTATAAAGAAATCACATTAGGATTCTCTTTTTAAGCTGTTCCTTAAAACACTAGGGCTTAGGAAATCTATTGGAGGCAGGAGCAGTCAAGGGAAGCCTAGGGTTAGGGTTAGGCTTAGGGTTAGGCTTAGGGTACGGCTTAGGGTACGGGTTCGGGGAGGGCTTCGGGCACGGCGTAGGGTATGGGTTAGGGTTAGGGTTAGGGTTAGTGTTAGGGTTAGGGCTCGGTTTAGGGTACGGGTTAGGATTAGGGTACGTGTTAGGGTTAGGGTAGGGGTTAGCGTTAGGTTACCCGTTAGGGTCAGGGTAGTTATTAAACCTATCCCACTCTCTAGTTACCCCTTAGCACGTAAAGGAATATTATTTGGGGGTCCAGCCATGGAGAAGAGTTTAGACACTAGGATAAGATAAGGAACACACACATTATAAAGAAATCACATTAGGATTCTCTTTTTAAGCTGTTCCTTAAAACACTAGTGCTTAGGAAATCTATTGGAGGCAGAAGCAGTCAAGGGTAGCCTAGGGTTAGGGTTAGGCTTAGGGTTAGGCTTAGGGTACGGCTTAGGGTACGGGTTCGGGGAGGGCTTCGGGTACGGCGTAGGGTATGGGTTAGGGTTAGGGTTAGGGTTAGGGTTAGGGCTCGGTTTAGGGTACGGGTTAGGATTAGGGTTCGTGTTAGGGTTAGGGTAGGGGTTAGGGTTAGGGTACGTGTTACGGATAGGGTAGTTATTAAACCTATCCCACTCTCTAGTTACCCCTTAGCACGTAAAGGAATATTATTTGGGGGTCCAGCCATGGAGAAGAGTTTAGACACTAGGATAAGATAAGGAACACACCCATTATAAAGAAATCACATTAGGATTCTCTTTTTAAGCTGTTCCTTAAAACACTAGTGCTTAGGAAATCTATTGGAGGCATCAGCAGTCAAGGGTAGCCTAGGGTTAGGGTTAGGCTTAGGGTTAGGCTTAGGGTACGGCTTAGGGTACGGGTTCGGGGAGGGCTTCGGGCACGGCGTAGGGTATGGGTTAGGGTTAGGTTTAGGGTTAGTGTTAGAGTTAATGCTCGGTTTAGGGTACGGGTTAGGATTAGGGTACGTGTTAGGGTTAGGGTAGGGGTTAGCGTTAGGGTACGCGTTAGGGTTAGGGTAGTTATTAAACCTATCCCACTCTCTAGTTACCCCTTAGCACGTACAGGAATATTATTTGGGGGTCCAGCCATGGAGAAGAGTTTAGACACTAGGATAAGATAAGGATCACACACATTATAAAGAAATCACATTAGGATTCTCTTTTTAAGCTGTTCCTTAAAACACTAGTGCTTAGGAAATCTATTGGAGGCAGAAGCAGTCAAGGGTAGCCTAGGGTTAGGGTTAGGCTTAGGGTTAGGCTTCGGGTACGGCTTAGGATACGGGTTCGGGGAGGGATTCGGGTACGGCGTAGGGTATGGGTTAGGGTTAGGGTTAGGGTTAGTGTTAGGGTTAGGGCTCGGTTTAGGGTACGGGTTAGGATTAGGGTACGTGTTAGGGTTAGGGTAGGGGTTAGGGTTAGGGTACGCGTTAGGGTTAGGGTAGTTATTAAACCTATCCCACTCTCAAGATACACCTTAGTACTTAAAGGAACATTATTTGGGGGTCCAGCCATGGAGAAGAGTTTAGACACTAAGGTAATATAAGGAACACACACATTATAAAGAAATCACATTAGGATTCTCTTTTTAAGCTGTTCCTTAAAACACTAGTGCTTAGGAAATCTATTGGAGGCAGAAGCAGTCAAGGGTAGCCTAGGGTTAGGGTTAGGCTTAGGGTTAGGCTTCGGGTACGGCTTAGGATACGGGTTCGGGGAGGGATTCGGGTACGGCGTAGGGTATGGGTTAGGGTTAGGGTTAGGGTTAGTGTTAGGGTTAGGGCTCGGTTTAGGGTACGGGTTAGGATTAGGGTACGTGTTAGGGTTAGGGTAGGGGTTAGGGTTAGGGTACGCGTTAGGGTTAGGGTAGTTATTAAACCTATCCCACTCTCAAGATACCCCTTAGTACTTAAAGGAACATTATTTGGGGGTCCAGCCATGGAGAAGAGTTTAGACACTAAGGTAATATAAGGAACACACACATTATAAAGAAATCACATTAGGATTCTCTTTTTAAGTTGTTCCTTAAAACACTAGTGCTTAGGAAATCTATTGGAGGCAGAAGCAGTCAAGGGTAGCCTAGGGTTAGGGTTAGGCTTACGGTTAGGCTTAGGGTACGGCTTAGGGTACGTGTTCGGGGAGGGCTTCGGGTACGGCGTAGGGTATGGGTTACTGTTAGGGTTAGTGTTAGGGTTAGGGCTCGGTTTAGGGGACGGGTTAGGATTAGGGTACATGTTAGGGTTAGGGTAGGGGTTAGGGTTAGGGTACGCGTTACGGTTAGGGTAGTTATTAAACCTATCCCACTCTCTAGATACCCCTTAGCACGTAAAGGAATATTATTTGGGGGTCCAGCCATGGAGAAGAGTTTAGACACTAAGATAATATAAGGAACTCACACATTATAAAGAAATAATATTAGGATTCTCTTTTTAAGCTGTTCCTTAAAACACTAGTGCTTAGGAAATCTATTGGAGGCAGAAGCAGTCAAGGGTAGCCTAGGGTTAGGGTTAGGCTTAGGGTTAGGGTTAGGGTACGGCTTAGGGTACGGGTTCGGGGAGGGCTTCGGGTACGGCGTAGGGTATGGGTTAGTGTTAAGGTTAGGGTTAGTGTTAGGGTTAGGGCTCGGTTTAGGGTACGGGTTAGGATTAGGGTATGTGTTAGGGTTAGGGTAGGGGTTAGCGTTAGGGTACGCGTTAGGGTAAGGGTAGTTATTAAACCTATCCCACTCTCTAGTTACCCCTTAGCACGTAAAGGAATATTATTTGGGGGTCCAGCCATGGAGAAGAGTTTAGACACTAGGATAAGATAAGAAACACACCCATTATAAACAAATCACATTAGGATTCTCTTTTTAAGCTGTTCCTTAAAACACTAGGGCTTAGGAAATCTATTGGAGGCAGAAGCAGTCAAGGGTAGCCTAGGGTTAGGGTTAGGCTTAGGGTTAGGCTTAGGGTACGGCTTAGGGTACGGGTTCGGGGAGGGCTTCGGGCACGGCGTAGGGTATGGGTTAGGGTTGGGGTTAGGGTTAGTGTTAGGGTTAGGGCTCGGTTAGGGTACGGGTTAGGATTAGGGTACGTGTTAGGGTTAGGGTAGGGGTTAGGGTTAGGGTACGCGTTAGGGTTAGGGTAGTTATTAAACCTATCCCACTCTCTAGATACCCCTTAGTACTTAAAGGAACATTATTTGGGGGTCCAGCCATGGAGAAGAGTTTAGACACTAAGGTAATATAAGGAACACACACATTATAAAGAAATCACATTAGGATTCTCTTTTTAAGCTGTTCCTTAAAACACTAGTGCTTAGGAAATCTATTGGAGGCAGAAGCAGTCAAGGGTAGCCTAGGGTTAGGGTTAGCCTTAGGGTTAGGCTTCGGGTACGGCTTAGGGTACGAGTTCGGGGAGGGCTTCGGGTACGGCGTAGGGTATGGGTTAGGGTTAGGGTTAGGGTTAGTGTTAGGGTTAGGGCTCGGTTTAGGGTACGGGTTAGGATTAGGGTACGTGTTAGTGTAAGGGTAGGGGTTAGGGTTAGGGTACGCGTTAGGGTTAGGGTAGTGATTAAACCTATCCCACTCTCTCGATACCACTTAGCACATAAAGGAATATTATTTGGGGGTCCAGCCATGGAGAAGAGTTTAGACACTAGGATTAGATAAGGAACACACCCATTATAAAGAAATCACATTAGGATTCTCTTTTTAAGCTGTTCCTTAAAACACTAGTGCTTAGGAAATCTATTGGAGGCAGAAGCAGTCAAGGGTAGCCTAGGGTTAGGGTTAGGCTTAGGGTTAGGCTTAGGGTACGTGTTCGGGGAGGGCTTCGGGTACAGCGTAGGGTATGGGTTAGGGTTAGGGTTAGGTTTAGTGTTAGGGTTAGGGCTCGTTTTAGGGTACGGGTTAGGATTAGGGTTCGTGTTAGGGTTAGGGTAGGGGTGAGGGTTAGGGTACGTGTTACGGATAGGGTAGTTATTAAACCTATCCCACTCTCTAGTTACCCATTAGCACGTAAAGGAATATTATTTGGGGGTCCAGCCATGGAGAAGAGTTTAGACACTAGGATAAGATAAGGAACACACCCATTATAAAGAAATCACATTAGGATTCTCTTTTTAAGCTGTTCCTTAAAACACTAGTGCTTAGGAAATCTATTGGAGGCAGAAGCAGTCAAGGGTAGCCTAGGGTTAGTGTTAGGCTTAGGGTTAGGCTTCGGGTACGGCTTAGGGTACGGGTTCGGGGAGGGCTTCGGGTACGGCGTAGGGTATGGGTTAGGGTTAGGGTTAGGGTTAGTGTTAGGGTTAGGGCTCGGTTTAGGGTACGGGTTAGGATTAGGGTACGTGTTAGTGTAAGGGTAGGGGTTAGGGATAGGGTACGCGTTAGGGTTAGGGTAGTGATTAAACCTATCCCACTCTCTCGATACCCCTTAGCACATAAAGGAATATTATTAGGGGGTCCAGTCATGGAGAAGAGTTTAGACACTAGGATAAGATAAGGAACACACCCATTATAAAGAAATCACATTAGGATTCTCTTTTTAAGCTGTTCCTTAAAACACTAGGGCTTAGGAAATCTATTGGAGGCAGGAGCAGTCAAGGGTAGCCTAGGGTTAGGGTTAGGCTTAGGGTTAGGCTTAGGGTACGGCTTAGGGTACGGGTTCGGGGAGGGCTTCGGGCACGGCGTAGGGTATGGGTTAGGGTTAGGGTTAGGGTTAGTGTTAGGGTTAGGGCTCGGTTTAGGGTACGGGTTAGGATTAGGGTACGTGTTAGGGTTAGGGTAGGGGTTAGCGTTAGGTTACCCGTTAGGGTCAGGGTAGTTATTAAACCTATCCCACTCTCTAGTTACCCCTTAGCACGTAAAGGAATATTATTTGGGGGTCCAGCCATGGAGAAGAGTTTAGACACTAGGATAAGATAAGGAACACACACATTATAAAGAAATCACATTAGGATTCTCTTTTTAAGCTGTTCCTTAAAACACTAGTGCTTAGGAAATCTATTGGAGGCAGAAGCAGTCAAGGGTAGCCTAGGGTTAGGGTTAGGCTTAGGGTTAGGCTTAGGGTACGGCTTAGGGTACGGGTTCGGGGAGGGCTTCGGGCACGGCGTAGGGTATGGGTTAGGGTTAGGTTTAGGGTTAGTGTTAGAGTTAATGCTCGGTTTAGGGTACGGGTTAGGATTAGGGTACGTGTTAGGGTTAGGGTAGGGGTTAGCGTTAGGGTACGCGTTAGGGTTAGGGTAGTTATTAAACCTATCCCACTCTCTAGTTACCCCTTAGCACGTACAGGAATATTATTTGGGGGTCCAGCCATGGAGAAGAGTTTAGACACTAGGATAAGATAAGGATCACACACATTATAAAGAAATCACATTAGGATTCTCTTTTTAAGCTGTTCCTTAAAACACTAGTGCTTAGGAAATCTATTGGAGGCAGAAGCAGTCAAGGGTAGCCTAGGGTTAGGGTTAGGCTTAGGGTTAGGCTTCGGGTACGGCTTAGGATACGGGTTCGGGGAGGGATTCGGGTACGGCGTAGGGTATGGGTTAGGGTTAGGGTTAGGGTTAGTGTTAGGGTTAGGGCTCGGTTTAGGGTACGGGTTAGGATTAGGGTACGTGTTAGGGTTAGGGTAGGGGTTAGGGTTAGGGTACGCGTTAGGGTTAGGGTAGTTATTAAACCTATCCCACTCTCAAGATACACCTTAGTACTTAAAGGAACATTATTTGGGGGTCCAGCCATGGAGAAGAGTTTAGACACTAAGGTAATATAAGGAACACACACATTATAAAGAAATCACATTAGGATTCTCTTTTTAAGCTGTTCCTTAAAACACTAGTGCTTAGGAAATCTATTGGAGGCAGAAGCAGTCAAGGGTAGCCTAGGGTTAGGGTTAGGCTTAGGGTTAGGCTTCGGGTACGGCTTAGGATACGGGTTCGGGGAGGGATTCGGGTACGGCGTAGGGTATGGGTTAGGGTTAGGGTTAGGGTTAGTGTTAGGGTTAGGGCTCGGTTTAGGGTACGGGTTAGGATTAGGGTACGTGTTAGGGTTAGGGTAGGGGTTAGGGTTAGGGTACGCGTTAGGGTTAGGGTAGTTATTAAACCTATCCCACTCTCAAGATACCCCTTAGTACTTAAAGGAACATTATTTGGGGGTCCAGCCATGGAGAAGAGTTTAGACACTAAGGTAATATAAGGAACTCACACATTATAAAGAAATCACATTAGGATTCTCTTTTTAAGTTGTTCCTTAAAACACTAGTGCTTAGGAAATCTATTGGAGGCAGAAGCAGTCAAGGGTAGCCTAGGGTTAGGGTTAGGCTTACGGTTAGGCTTAGGGTACGGCTTAGGGTACGTGTTCGGGGAGGGCTTCGGGTACGGCGTAGGGTATGGGTTACTGTTAGGGTTAGTGTTAGGGTTAGGGCTCGGTTTAGGGGACGGGTTAGGATTAGGGTACATGTTAGGGTTAGGGTAGGGGTTAGGGTTAGGGTACGCGTTACGGTTAGGGTAGTTATTAAACCTATCCCACTCTCTAGATACCCCTTAGCACGTAAAGGAATATTATTTGGGGGTCCAGCCATGGAGAAGAGTTTAGACACTAAGATAATATAAGGAACTCACACATTATAAAGAAATAATATTAGGATTCTCTTTTTAAGCTGTTCCTTAAAACACTAGTGCTTAGGAAATCTATTGGAGGCAGAAGCAGTCAAGGGTAGCCTAGGGTTAGGGTTAGGCTTAGGGTTAGGCTTAGGGTACGGCTTAGGGTACGGGTTCGGGGAGGGCTTCGGGTACGGCGTAGGGTATGGGTTAGTGTTAAGGTTAGGGTTAGTGTTAGGGTTAGGGCTCGGTTTAGGGTACGGGTTAGGATTAGGGTATGTGTTAGGGTTAGGGTAGGGGTTAGCGTTAGGGTACGCGTTAGGGTAAGGGTAGTTATTAAACCTATCCCACTCTCTAGTTACCCCTTAGCACGTAAAGGAATATTATTTGGGGGTCCAGCCATGGAGAAGAGTTTAGACACTAGGATAAGATAAGAAACACACCCATTATAAACAAATCACATTAGGATTCTCTTTTTAAGCTGTTCCTTAAAACACTAGGGCTTAGGAAATCTATTGGAGGCAGAAGCAGTCAAGGGTAGCCTAGGGTTAGGGTTAGGCTTAGGGTTAGGCTTAGGGTACGGCTTAGGGTACGGGTTCGGGGAGGGCTTCGGGCACGGCGTAGGGTATGGGTTAGGGTTGGGGTTAGGGTTAGTGTTAGGGTTAGGGCTCGGTTAGGGTACGGGTTAGGATTAGGGTACGTGTTAGGGTTAGGGTAGGGGTTAGGGTTAGGGTACGCGTTAGGGTTAGGGTAGTTATTAAACCTATCCCACTCTCTAGATACCCCTTACTACTTAAAGGAACATTATTTGGGGGTCCAGCCATGGAGAAGAGTTTAGACACTAAGGTAATATAAGGAACACACACATTATAAAGAAATCACATTAGGATTCTCTTTTTAAGCTGTTCCTTAAAACACTAGTGCTTAGGAAATCTATTGGAGGCAGAAGCAGTCAAGGGTAGCCTAGGGTTAGGGTTAGCCTTAGGGTTAGGCTTCGGGTACGGCTTAGGGTACGAGTTCGGGGAGGGCTTCGGGTACGGCGTAGGGTATGGGTTAGGGTTAGGGTTAGGGTTAGTGTTAGGGTTAGGGCTCGGTTTAGGGTACGGGTTAGGATTAGGGTACGTGTTAGTGTAAGGGTAGGGGTTAGGGTTAGGGTACGCGTTAGGGTTAGGGTAGTGATTAAACCTATCCCACTCTCTCGATACCACTTAGCACATAAAGGAATATTATTTGGGGGTCCAGCCATGGAGAAGAGTTTAGACACTAGGATTAGATAAGGAACACACCCATTATAAAGAAATCACATTAGGATTCTCTTTTTAAGCTGTTCCTTAAAACACTAGTGCTTAGGAAATCTATTGGAGGCAGAAGCAGTCAAGGGTAGCCTAGGGTTAGGGTTAGGCTTAGGGTTAGGCTTAGGGTACGTGTTCGGGGAGGGCTTCGGGTACAGCGTAGGGTATGGGTTAGGGTTAGGGTTAGGTTTAGTGTTAGGGTTAGGGCTCGTTTTAGGGTACGGGTTAGGATTAGGGTTCGTGTTAGGGTTAGGGTAGGGGTGAGGGTTAGGGTACGTGTTACGGATAGGGTAGTTATTAAACCTATCCCACTCTCTAGTTACCCATTAGCACGTAAAGGAATATTATTTGGGGGTCCAGCCATGGAGAAGAGTTTAGACACTAGGATAAGATAAGGAACACACCCATTATAAAGAAATCACATTAGGATTCTCTTTTTAAGCTGTTCCTTAAAACACTAGTGCTTAGGAAATCTATTGGAGGCAGAAGCAGTCAAGGGTAGCCTAGGGTTAGTGTTAGGCTTAGGGTTAGGCTTCGGGTACGGCTTAGGGTACGGGTTCGGGGAGGGCTTCGGGTACGGCGTAGGGTATGGGTTAGGGTTAGGGTTAGGGTTAGTGTTAGGGTTAGGGCTCGGTTTAGGGTACGGGTTAGGATTAGGGTACGTGTTAGTGTAAGGGTAGGGGTTAGGGATAGGGTACGCGTTAGGGTTAGGGTAGTGATTAAACCTATCCCACTCTCTCGATACCCCTTAGCACATAAAGGAATATTATTTGGGGGTCCAGCCATGGAGAAGAGTTTAGACACTAAGATAATATAAGGAACACACACATTATAAAGAAATCACATTAGGATTCTCTTTTTAAGCTGTTCCTTAAAACACTAGTGCTTAGGAAATCTATTGGAGGCAGAAGCAGTCAAGGGTAGCCTAGGGTTAGGGTTAGGCTTACGGTTAGGCTTAGGGTACGGCTTAGGGTACGTGTTCGGGGAGGCCTTCGGGTACGGCGTAGGGTATGGTTTACGGTTAGGGTTAGGGTTAGTGTTAGGGTTATGGCTCAGTTTAGGGTACGGGTTAGGATTAGGGTACATTTTAGGGTTAGGGTAGGGGTTAGGGTTAGGGTACGCGTTACGGTTAGGGTAGTTATTAAACCTATCCCACTCTCTAGATACCCCTTAGTACTTAAAGGAACATTATTTGGGGGTCCAGCCATGGAGAAGAGTTTAGACACTAAGGTAATATAAGGAACACACACATTATAAAGAAATCACATTAGGATTCTCTTTTTAAGCTGTTCCTTAAAACACTAGTGCTTAGGAAATCTATTGGAGGCAGAAGCAGTCAAGGGTAGCCTAGGGTTAGGGTTAGCCTTAGGGTTAGGCTTCGGGTACGGCTTAGGGTACGAGTTCGGGGAGGGCTTCGGGTACGGCGTAGGGTATGGGTTAGGGTTAGGGTTAGGGTTAGTGTTAGGGTTAGGGCTCGGTTTAGGGTACGGGTTAGGATTAGGGTACGTGTTAGTGTAAGGGTAGGGGTTAGGGTTAGGGTACGCGTTAGGGTTAGGGTAGTGATTAAACCTATCCCACTCTCTCGATACCACTTAGCACATAAAGGAATATTATTTGGGGGTCCAGCCATGGAGAAGAGTTTAGACACTAGGATTAGATAAGGAACACACCCATTATAAAGAAATCACATTAGGATTCTCTTTTTAAGCTGTTCCTTAAAACACTAGTGCTTAGGAAATCTATTGGAGGCAGAAGCAGTCAAGGGTAGCCTAGGGTTAGGGTTAGGCTTAGGGTTAGGCTTAGGGTACGTGTTCGGGGAGGGCTTCGGGTACAGCGTAGGGTATGGGTTAGGGTTAGGGTTAGGTTTAGTGTTAGGGTTAGGGCTCGTTTTAGGGTACGGGTTAGGATTAGGGTTCGTGTTAGGGTTAGGGTAGGGGTGAGGGTTAGGGTACGTGTTACGGATAGGGTAGTTATTAAACCTATCCCACTCTCTAGTTACCAATTAGCACGTAAAGGAATATTATTTGGGGGTCCAGCCATGGAGAAGAGTTTAGACACTAGGATAAGATAAGGAACACACCCATTATAAAGAAATCACATTAGGATTCTCTTTTTAAGCTGTTCCTTAAAACACTAGTGCTTAGGAAATCTATTGGAGGCAGAAGCAGTCAAGGGTAGCCTAGGGTTAGTGTTAGGCTTAGGGTTAGGCTTCGGGTACGGCTTAGGGTACGGGTTCGGGGAGGGCTTCGGGTACGGCGTAGGGTATGGGTTAGGGTTAGGGTTAGGGTTAGTGTTAGGGTTAGGGCTCGGTTTAGGGTACGGGTTAGGATTAGGGTACGTGTTAGTGTAAGGGTAGGGGTTAGGGATAGGGTACGCGTTAGGGTTAGGGTAGTGATTAAACCTATCCCACTCTCTCGATACCCCTTAGCACATAAAGGAATATTATTAGGGGGTCCAGCCATGGAGAAGAGTTTAGACACTAGGATAAGATAAGGAACACACCCATTATAAAGAAATCACATTAGGATTCTCTTTTTAAGCTGTTCCTTAAAACACTAGGGCTTAGGAAATCTATTGGAGGCAGGAGCAGTCAAGGGTAGCCTAGGGTTAGGGTTAGGCTTAGGGTTAGGCTTAGGGTACGGCTTAGGGTACGGGTTCGGGGAGGGCTTCGGGCACGGCGTAGGGTATGGGTTAGGGTTAGGGTTAGGGTTAGTGTTAGGGTTAGGGCTCGGTTTAGGGTACGGGTTAGGATTAGGGTACGTGTTAGGGTTAGGGTAGGGGTTAGCGTTAGGTTACCCGTTAGGGTCAGGGTAGTTATTAAACCTATCCCACTCTCTAGTTACCCCTTAGCACGTAAAGGAATATTATTTGGGGGTCCAGCCATGGAGAAGAGTTTAGACACTAGGATAAGATAAGGAACACACACATTATAAAGAAATCACATTAGGATTCTCTTTTTAAGCTGTTCCTTAAAACACTAGTGCTTAGGAAATCTATTGGAGGCAGAAGCAGTCAAGGGTAGCCTAGTGTTAGGGTTAGGCTTAGGGTTAGGCTTCGGGTACGGCTTAGGGTACGGGTTCGGGGAGGGCTTCGGGTACGGCGTAGGGTATGGGTTAGGGTTAGGGTTAGGGTTAGGGTTAGGGCTCGGTTTAGGGTACGGGTTAGGATTAGGGTTCGTGTTAGGGTTAGGGTAGGGGTTAGGGTTAGGGTACGTGTTACGGATAGGGTAGTTATTAAACCTATCCCACTCTCTAGTTACCCCTTAGCACGTAAAGGAATATTATTTGGGGGTCCAGCCATGGAGAAGAGTTTAGACACTAGGATAAGATAAGGAACACACCCATTATAAAGAAATCACATTAGGATTCTCTTTTTAAGCTGTTCCTTAAAACACTAGTGCTTAGGAAATCTATTGGAGGCATCAGCAGTCAAGGGTAGCCTAGGGTTAGGGTTAGGCTTAGGGTTAGGCTTAGGGTACGGCTTAGGGTACGGGTTCGGGGAGGGCTTCGGGCACGGCGTAGGGTATGGGTTAGGGTTAGGTTTAGGGTTAGTGTTAGAGTTAGGGCTCGGTTTAGGGTACGGGTTAGGATTAGGGTACGTGTTAGGGTTAGGGTAGGGGTTAGCGTTAGGGTACGCGTTAGGGTTAGGGTAGTTATTAAACCTATCCCACTCTCTAGTTACCCCTTAGCACGTACAGGAATATTATTTGGGGGTCCAGCCATGGAGAAGAGTTTAGACACTAGGATAAGATAAGGATCACACACATTATAAAGAAATCACATTAGGATTCTCTTTTTAAGCTGTTCCTTAAAACACTAGTGCTTAGGAAATCTATTGGAGGCAGAAGCAGTCAAGGGTAGCCTAGGGTTAGGGTTAGGCTTAGGGTTAGGCTTCGGGTACGGCTTAGGATACGGGTTCGGGGAGGGATTCGGGTACGGCGTAGGGTATGGGTTAGGGTTAGGGTTAGGGTTAGTGTTAGGGTTAGGGCTCGGTTTAGGGTACGGGTTAGGATTAGGGTACGTGTTAGGGTTAGGGTAGGGGTTAGGGTTAGGGTACGCGTTAGGGTTAGGGTAGTTATTAAACCTATCCCACTCTCAAGATACCCCTTAGTACTTAAAGGAACATTATTTGGGGGTCCAGCCATGGAGAAGAGTTTAGACACTAAGGTAATATAAGGAACACACACATTATAAAGAAATCACATTAGGATTCTCTTTTTAAGCTGTTCCTTAAAACACTAGTGCTTAGGAAATCTATTGGAGGCAGAAGCAGTCAAGGGTAGCCTAGGGTTAGGGTTAGGCTTAGGGTTAGGCTTCGGGTACGGCTTAGGATACGGGTTCGGGGAGGGATTCGGGTACGGCGTAGGGTATGGGTTAGGGTTAGGGTTAGGGTTAGTGTTAGGGTTAGGGCTCGGTTTAGGGTACGGGTTAGGATTAGGGTACGTGTTAGGGTTAGGGTAGGGGTTAGGGTTAGGGTACGCGTTAGGGTTAGGGTAGTTATTAAACCTATCCCACTCTCAAGATACCCCTTAGTACTTAAAGGAACATTATTTGGGGGTCCAGCCATGGAGAAGAGTTTAGACACTAAGGTAATATAAGGAACACACACATTATAAAGAAATCACATTAGGATTCTCTTTTTAAGTTGTTCCTTAAAACACTAGTGCTTAGGAAATCTATTGGAGGCAGAAGCAGTCAAGGGTAGCCTAGGGTTAGGGTTAGGCTTACGGTTAGGCTTAGGGTACGGCTTAGGGTACGTGTTCGGGGAGGGCTTCGGGTACGGCGTAGGGTATGGGTTACTGTTAGGGTTAGTGTTAGGGTTAGGGCTAGGTTTAGGGGACGGGTTAGGATTAGGGTAAATGTTAGGGTTAGGGTAGGGGTTAGGGTTAGGGTACGCGTTACGGTTAGGGTAGTTATTAAACCTATCCCACTCTCTAGATACCACTTAGCACATAAAGGAATATTATTTGGGGGTCCAGCCATGGAGAAGAGTTTAGACACTAGGATTAGATAAGGAACACACCCATTATAAAGAAATCACATTAGGATTCTCTTTTTAAGCTGTTCCTTAAAACACTAGTGCTTAGGAAATCTATTGGAGGCAGAAGCAGTCAAGGGTAGCCTAGGGTTAGGGTTAGGCTTAGGGTTAGGCTTAGGGTACGTGTTCGGGGAGGGCTTCGGGTACAGCGTAGGGTATGGGTTAGGGTTAGGGTTAGGTTTAGTGTTAGGGTTAGGGCTCGTTTTAGGGTACGGGTTAGGATTAGGGTTCGTGTTAGGGTTAGGGTAGGGGTGAGGGTTAGGGTACGTGTTACGGATAGGGTAGTTATTAAACCTATCCCACTCTCTAGTTACCCATTAGCACGTAAAGGAATATTATTTAGGGGTCCAGCCATGGAGAAGAGTTTAGACACTAGGATAAGATAAGGAACACACCCATTATAAAGAAATCACATTAGTATTCTCTTTTTAAGCTGTTCCTTAAAACACTAGTGCTTAGGAAATCTATTGGAGGCAGAAGCAGTCAAGGGTAGCCTAGGGTTAGTGTTAGGCTTAGGGTTAGGCTTCGGGTACGGCTTAGGGTACGGGTTCGGGGAGGGCTTCGGGTACGGCGTAGGGTATGGGTTAGGGTTAGGGTTAGGGTTAGTGTTAGGGTTAGGGCTCGGTTTAGGGTACGGGTTAGGATTAGGGTACGTGTTAGTGTAAGGGTAGGGGTTAGGGATAGGGTACGCGTTAGGGTTAGGGTAGTGATTAAACCTATCTCACTCTCTCGATACCCCTTAGCACATAAAGGAATATTATTTGGGGGTCCAGCCATGGAGAAGAGTTTAGACACTAGGATTAGATAAGGAACACACCCATTATAAAGAAATCACATTAGGATTCTCTTTTTAAGCTGTTCCTTAAAACACTAGTGCTTAGGAAATCTATTGGAGGCAGAAGCAGTCAAGGGTAGCCTAGGGTTAGGGTTAGGCTTAGGGTTAGGCTTAGGGTACGGCTTAGGGTACGTGTTCGGGGAGGGCTTCGGGTACGGCGTAGGGTATGGGTTAGGGTTAGGGTTAGGTTTAGTGTTAGGTTTAGGGCTCGTTTTAGGGTACGGGTTAGGATTAGGGTTCGTGTTAGGGTTAGGGTAGGGGTGAGGGTTAGGGTACGTGTTACGGATAGGGTAGTTATTAAACCTATCCCACTCTCTAGTTACCCATTAGCACGTAAAGGAATATTATTAGGGGGTCCAGCCATGGAGAAGAGTTTAGACACTAAGATAATATAAGGAACACACACATTATAAAGAAATCACATTAGGATTCTCTTTTTAAGCTGTTCCTTAAAACACTAGTGCTTAGGAAATCTATTGGAGGCAGAAGCAGTCAAGGGTAGCCTAGGGTTAGGGTTAGGCTTACGGTTAGGCTTAGGGTACGGCTTAGGGTACGTGTTCGGGGAGGCCTTCGGGTACGGCGTAGGGTATGGTTTACGGTTAGGGTTAGGGTTAGTGTTAGGGTTAGGGCTCGGTTTAGGGTACGGGTTAGGATTAGGGTACATTTTAGGGTTAGGGTAGGGGTTAGGGTTAGGGTACGCGTTACGGTTAGGGTAGTTATTAAACCTATCCCACTCTCTAGATACCCCTTAGCACGTAAAGGAATATTATTACGGGGTCCAGCCATGGAGAAGAGTTTAGACACTAGGATAAGATAAGGAACACACCCATTATAAAGAAATCACATTAGGATTCTCTTTTTAAGCTGTTCCTTAAAACACTAGTGCTTAGGAAATCTATTGGAGGCAGAAGCAGTCAAGGGTAGCCTAGGGTTAGGGTTAGGCTTAGGGTTAGGCTTCGGGTACGGCTTAGGGTACGGGTTCGGGCAGGGCTTCGGGTACAGCGTAGGGTATGGGTTAGGGTTAGGGTTAGGGTTAGTGTTAGGGTTAGGGCTCGGTTTAGGGTACGGGTTAGGATTAGGGTACGTGTTAGGGTAAGGGTAGGGGTTAGGGTTAGGGTATGCGTTAGGGTTAGGGTAGTGATTAAACCTATCCCACTCTCTGGATACCCCTTAGCACATAAAGGAATATTATTTGGGGGTCCAGCCATGGAGAAGAGTTTAGACACTAGGATTAGATAAGGAACACACCCATTATAAAGAAATCACATTAGGATTCTCTTTTTAAGCTGTTCCTTAAAACACTAGTGCTTAGGAAATCTATTGGAGGCAGAAGCAGTCAAGGGTAGCCTAGGGTTAGGGTTAGGCTTAGGGTTAGGCTTAGGGTACGGCTTAGGGTACGTGTTCGGGGAGGGCTTCGGGTACGGCGTAGGGTATGGGTTAGGGTTAGGGTTAGGTTTAGTGTTAGGGTTAGGGCTCGTTTTAGGGTACGGGTTAGGATTAGGGTTCGTGTTAGGGTTAGGGTAGGGGTGAGGGTTAGGGTACGTGTTACGGATAGGGTAGTTATTAAACCTATCCCACTCTCTAGTTACCCATTAGCACGTAAAGGAATATTATTTGGGGGTCCAGCCATGGAGAAGAGTTTAGACACTAGGATAAGATAAGGAACACACCCATTATAAAGAAATCACATTAGGATTCTCTTTTTAAGCTGTTCCTTAAAACACTAGTGCTTAGGAAATCTATTGGAGGCAGAAGCAGTCAAGGGTAGCCTAGGGTTAGGGTTAGGCTTAGGGTTAGGCTTCGGGTACGGCTTAGGGTACGGGTTCGGGGAGGGCTTCGGGTACGGCGTAGGGTATGGGTTAGGGTTAGGGTTAGGGTTAGTTTTAGGGTTAGGGCTCGGTTTAGGGTACGGGTTAGGATTAGGGTACGTGTTAGTGTAAGGGTAGGGGTTAGGGATAGGGTACGCGTTAGGGTTAGGGTAGTGATTAAACCTATCCCACTCTCTCGATACCCCTTAGCACATAAAGGAATATTATTTGGAGGTCCAGCCATGGAGAAGAGTTTAGACACTAGGATTAGATAAGGAACACACCCATTATAAAGAAATCACATTAGGATTCTCTTTTTAAGCTGTTCCTTAAAACACTAGTGCTTAGGAAATCTATTGGAGGCAGAAGCAGTCAAGGGTAGCCTAGGGTTAGGGTTAGGCTTAGGGTTAGGCTTAGGGTACGGCTTAGGGTACGTCTTCGGGGAGGGCTTCGGATACGGCGTAGGGTATGGGTTAGGGTTAGGGTTAGGGTTAGTGTTAGGGTTAGGGCTCGGTTTAGGGTACGCTTTAGGATTAGGGTACGTGTTAGGGTTAGGGTAGGGGTTAGGGTTAGGGTACGCGTTAGGGTTAGGGTAGTTATTAAACCTATCCCACTCTCTAGATACCCCTTAGCACGTAAAGGAATATTATTAGGGGGTCCAGCCATGGAGAAGAGTTTAGACACTAAGATAATATAAGGAACACACACATTATAAAGAAATCACATTAGGATTCTCTTTTTAAGCTGTTCCTTAAAACACTAGTGCTTAGGAAATCTATTGGAGGCAGAAGCAGTCAAGGGTAGCCTAGGGTTAGGGTTAGGCTTAGGGTTAGGCTTAGGGTACGGCTTAGGGTACGTGTTCGGGGAGGGCTTCGGGTACGGCGTAGGGTATGGGTTAGGGTTAGGGTTAGGTTTAGTGTTAGGTTTAGGGCTCGTTTTAGGGTACGGGTTAGGATTAGGGTTCGTCTTAGGGTTAGGGTAGGGGTGAGGGTTAGGGTACGTGTTACGGATAGGGTAGTTATTAAACCTATCCCACTCTCTAGTTACCCATTAGCACGTAAAGGAATATTATTAGGGGGTCCAGCCATGGAGAAGAGTTTAGACACTAAGATAATATAAGGAACACACACATTATAAAGAAATCACATTAGGATTCTCTTTTTAAGCTGTTCCTTAAAACACTAGTGCTTAGGAAATCTATTGGAGGCAGAAGCAGTCAAGGGTAGCCTAGGGTTAGGGTTAGGCTTACGGTTAGGCTTAGGGTACGGCTTAGGGTACGTGTTCGGGGAGGCCTTCGGGTACGGCGTAGGGTATGGTTTACGGTTAGGGTTAGGGTTAGTGTTAGGGTTAGGGCTCGGTTTAGGGTACGGGTTAGGATTAGGGTACATTTTAGGGTTAGGGTAGGGGTTAGGGTTAGGGTACGCGTTACGGTTAGGGTAGTTATTAAACCTATCCCACTCTCTAGATACCCCTTAGCACGTAAAGGAATATTATTACGGGGTCCAGCCATGGAGAAGAGTTTAGACACTAGGATAAGATAAGGAACACACCCATTATAAAGAAATCACATTAGGATTCTCTTTTTAAGCTGTTCCTTAAAACACTAGTGCTTAGGAAATCTATTGGAGGCAGAAGCAGTCAAGGGTAGCCTAGGGTTAGGGTTAGGCTTAGGGTTAGGCTTCGGGTACGGCTTAGGGTACGGGTTCGGGCAGGGCTTCGGGTACAGCGTAGGGTATGGGTTAGGGTTAGGGTTAGGGTTAGTGTTAGGGTTAGGGCTCGGTTTAGGGTACGGGTTAGGATTAGGGTACGTGTTAGGGTAAGGGTAGGGGTTAGGGTTAGGGTATGCGTTAGGGTTAGGGTAGTGATTAAACCTATCCCACTCTCTCGATACCCCTTAGCACATAAAGGAATATTATTTGGGGGTCCAGCCATGGAGAAGAGTTTAGACACTAGGATTAGATAAGGAACACACCCATTATAAAGAAATCACATTAGGATTCTCTTTTTAAGCTGTTCCTTAAAACACTAGTGCTTAGGAAATCTATTGGAGGCAGAAGCAGTCAAGGGTAGCCTAGGGTTAGGGTTAGGCTTAGGGTTAGGCTTAGGGTACGGCTTAGGGTACGTGTTCGGGGAGGGCTTCGGGTACGGCGTAGGGTATGGGTTAGGGTTAGGGTTAGGTTTAGTGTTAGGGTTAGGGCTCGTTTTAGGGTACGGGTTAGGATTAGGGTTCGTGTTAGGGTTAGGGTAGGGGTGAGGGTTAGGGTACGTGTTACGGATAGGGTAGTTATTAAACCTATCCCACTCTCTAGTTACCCATTAGCACGTAAAGGAATATTATTTGGGGGTCCAGCCATGGAGAAGAGTTTAGACACTAGGATAAAATAAGGAACACACCCATTATAAAGAAATCACATTAGGATTCTCTTTTTAAGCTGTTCCTTAAAACACTAGTGCTTAGGAAATCTATTGGAGGCAGAAGCAGTCAAGGGTAGCCTAGGGTTAGGGTTAGGCTTAGGGTTAGGCTTCGGGTACGGCTTAGGGTACGGGTTCGGGGAGGGCTTCGGGTACGGCGTAGGGTATGGGTTAGGGTTAGGGTTAGGGTTAGTTTTAGGGTTAGGGCTCGGTTTAGGGTACGGGTTAGGATTAGGGTACGTGTTAGTGTAAGGGTAGGGGTTAGGGATAGGGTACGCATTAGGGTTAGGGTAGTGATTAAACCTATCCCACTCTCTCGATACCCCTTAGCACATAAAGGAATATTATTTGGGGGTCCAGCCATGGAGAAGAGTTTAGACACTAGGATTAGATAAGGAACACACCCATTATAAAGAAATCACATTAGGATTCTCTTTTTAAGCTGTTCCTTAAAACACTAGTGCTTAGGAAATCTATTGGAGGCAGAAGCAGTCAAGGGTAGCCTAGGGTTAGGGTTAGGCTTAGGGTTAGGCTTAGGGTACGGCTTAGGGTACGTGTTCGGGGAGGGCTTCGGGTACGGCGTAGGGTATGGGTTAGGGTTAGGGTTAGGTTTAGTGTTAGGTTTAGGGCTCGTTTTAGGGTACGGGTTAGGATTAGGGTTCGTCTTAGGGTTAGGGTAGGGGTGAGGGTTAGGGTACGTGTTACGGATAGGGTAGTTATTAAACCTATCCCACTCTCTAGTTACCCATTAGCACGTAAAGGAATATTATTAGGGGGTCCAGCCATGGAGAAGAGTTTAGACACTAAGATAATATAAGGAACACACACATTATAAAGAAATCACATTAGGATTCTCTTTTTAAGCTGTTCCTTAAAACACTAGTGCTTAGGAAATCTATTGGAGGCAGAAGCAGTCAAGGGTAGCCTAGGGTTAGGGTTAGGCTTACGGTTAGGCTTAGGGTACGGCTTAGGGTACGTGTTCGGGGAGGCCTTCGGGTACGGCGTAGGGTATGGTTTACGGTTAGGGTTAGGGTTAGTGTTAGGGTTAGGGCTCGGTTTAGGGTACGGGTTAGGATTAGGGTACATTTTAGGGTTAGGGTAGGGGTTAGGGTTAGGGTACGCGTTACGGTTAGGGTAGTTATTAAACCTATCCCACTCTCTAGATACCCCTTAGCACGTAAAGGAATATTATTACGGGGTCCAGCCATGGAGAAGAGTTTAGACACTAGGATAAGATAAGGAACACACCCATTATAAAGAAATCACATTAGGATTCTCTTTTTAAGCTGTTCCTTAAAACACTAGTGCTTAGGAAATCTATTGGAGGCAGAAGCAGTCAAGGGTAGCCTAGGGTTAGGGTTAGGCTTAGGGTTAGGCTTCGGGTACGGCTTAGGGTACGGGTTCGGGCAGGGCTTCGGGTACAGCGTAGGGTATGGGTTAGGGTTAGGGTTAGGGTTAGTGTTAGGGTTAGGGCTCGGTTTAGGGTACGGGTTAGGATTAGGGTACGTGTTAGGGTAAGGGTAGGGGTTAGGGTTAGGGTATGCGTTAGGGTTAGGGTAGTGATTAAACCTATCCCACTCTCTCGATACCCCTTAGCACATAAAGGAATATTATTTGGGGGTCCAGCCATGGAGAAGAGTTTAGACACTAGGATTAGATAAGGAACACACCCATTATAAAGAAATCACATTAGGATTCTCTTTTTAAGCTGTTCCTTAAAACACTAGTGCTTAGGAAATCTATTGGAGGCAGAAGCAGTCAAGGGTAGCCTAGGGTTAGGGTTAGGCTTAGGGTTAGGCTTAGGGTACGGCTTAGGGTACGTGTTCGGGGAGGGCTTCGGGTACGGCGTAGGGTATGGGTTAGGGTTAGGGTTAGGTTTAGTGTTAGGGTTAGGGCTCGTTTTAGGGTACGGGTTAGGATTAGGGTTCGTGTTAGGGTTAGGGTAGGGGTGAGGGTTAGGGTACGTGTTACGGATAGGGTAGTTATTAAACCTATCCCACTCTCTAGTTACCCATTAGCACGTAAAGGAATATTATTTGGGGGTCCAGCCATGGAGAAGAGTTTAGACACTAGGATAAGATAAGGAACACACCCATTATAAAGAAATCACATTAGGATTCTCTTTTTAAGCTGTTCCTTAAAACACTAGTGCTTAGGAAATCTATTGGAGGCAGAAGCAGTCAAGGGTAGCCTAGGGTTAGGGTTAGGCTTAGGGTTAGGCTTCGGGTACGGCTTAGGGTACGGGTTCGGGGAGGGCTTCGGGTACGGCGTAGGGTATGGGTTAGGGTTAGGGTTAGGGTTAGTTTTAGGGTTAGGGCTCGGTTTAGGGTACGGGTTAGGATTAGGGTACGTGTTAGTGTAAGGGTAGGGGTTAGGGATAGGGTACGCGTTAGGGTTAGGGTAGTGATTAAACCTATCCCACTCTCTCGATACCCCTTAGCACATAAAGGAATATTATTTGGGGGTCCAGCCATGGAGAAGAGTTTAGACACTAGGATTAGATAAGGAACACACCCATTATAAAGAAATCACATTAGGATTCTCTTTTTAAGCTGTTCCTTAAAACACTAGTGCTTAGGAAATCTATTGGAGGCAGAAGCAGTCAAGGGTAGACTAGGGTTAGGGTTAGGCTTAGGGTTAGGCTTAGGGTACGGCTTAGGGTACGTCTTCGGGGAGGGCTTCGGATACGGCGTAGGGTATGGGTTAGGGTTAGGGTTAGGGTTAGTGTTAGGGTTAGGGCTCGGTTTAGGGTACGGGTTAGGATTAGGGTACGTGTTAGGGTTAGGGTAGGGGTTAGGGTTAGGGTACGCGTTAGGGTTAGGGTAGTTATTAAACCTATCCCACTCTCTAGATACCCCTTAGCACGTAAAGGAATATTATTAGGGGGTCCAGCCATGGAGAAGAGTTTAGACACTAAGATAATATAAGGAACACACACATTATAAAGAAATCACATTAGGATTCTCTTTTTAAGCTGTTCCTTAAAACACTAGTGCTTAGGAAATCTATTGGAGGCAGAAGCAGTCAAGGGTAGCCTAGGGTTAGGGTTAGGCTTAGGGTTAGGCTTCGGGTACGGCTTAGGGTACGGGTTCGGGCAGGGCTTCCGGTACGGCGTAGGGTATGGGTTAGGGTTAGGGTTAGGGTTAGTGTTAGGGTTAGGGCTCGGTTTAGGGTACGGGTTAGGATTAGGGTACGTGTTAGGGTAAGGGTAGGGGTTAGGGTTAGGGTATGCGTTAGGGTTAGGGTAGTGATTAAACCTATCCCACTCTCTCGATACCCCTTAGCACATAAAGGAATATTATTTGGGGGTCCAGCCATGGAGAAGAGTTTAGACACTAGGATTAGATAAGGAACACACCCATTATAAAGAAATCACATTAGGATTCTCTTTTTAAGCTGTTCCTTAAAACACTAGTGCTTAGGAAATCTATTGGAGGCAGAAGCAGTCAAGGGTAGCCTAGGGTTAGGGTTAGGCTTAGGGTTAGGCTTAGGGTACGGCTTAGGGTACGTGTTCGGGGAGGGCTTCGGGTACGGCGTAGGGTATGGGTTAGGGTTAGGGTTAGGTTTAGTGTTAGGGTTAGGGCTCGTTTTAGGGTACGGGTTAGGATTAGGGTTCGTGTTAGGGTTAGGGTAGGGGTGAGGGTTAGGGTACGTGTTACGGATAGGGTAGTTATTAAACCTATCCCACTCTCTAGTTACCCATTAGCACGTAAAGGAATATTATTTGGGGGTCCAGCCATGGAGAAGAGTTTAGACACTAGGATAAGATAAGGAACACACCCATTATAAAGAAATCACACTAGGATTCTCTTTTTAAGCTGTTCCTTAAAACACTAGTGCTTAGGAAATCTATTGGAGGCAGAAGCAGTCAAGGGTAGCCTAGGGTTAGGGTTAGGCTTAGGGTTAGGCTTAGGGTATGGCTTAGGGTACGGGTTCGGGGAGGGCTTCGGGTACGGCGTAGGGTATGGGTTAGGGTTAGGGTTAGGTTTAGTGTTAGGGTTAGGGCTCGGTTTAGGGTACGGGTTAGGATTAGGGTACGTGTTAGGGTTAGTTTAGGGGTTAGGGTTAGGGTACGCGTTAGGGATAGGGTAGTTATTAAACCTATCCCACTCTCTAGATACCCCTAAGCACGTAAAGGAATATTATTTGGGGGTCCAGCCATGGAGAAGAGTTTAAACACTAAGATAATATAAGGAACACACACATTATAAAGAAATCACATTAGGATTCTCTTTTTAAGCTGTTCCTTAAAACACTAGTGCTTAGGAAATCTATTGGAGGCAGAAGCAGTCAAGGGTAGCCTAGGGTTAGGGTTAGGCTTAGGGTTAGGCTTAGGGTACGGCTTAGGGTACGGGTTCGGGGAGGGCTTCGGGTACGGCGTAGGGTATGGGTTAGGGTTAAGGTTAGGGTTAGTGTTAGGGTTAGGGCTCGGTTTAGGGTACGGGTTAAGATTAGGGTTCGTGTTAGGGTTAGGGTAGGGGTTAGCGTTAGGGTACGCGTTAGGGTTAGGATAGTTATTAAACCTATCCCACTCTCTAGTTACCCCTTAGCACATAAAGGAATATTATTAGGGGGTCCAGCCATGGAGAAGAGTTTAGACACTAGGATAAGATAAGGAACACACCCATTATAAAGAAATCACATTAGGATTCTCTTTTTAAGCTGTTCCTTAAAACACTAGGGCTTAGGAAATCTATTGGAGGCAGGAGCAGTCAAGGGTAGCCTAGGGTTAGGGTTAGGCTTAGGGTTAGGCTTAGGGTACGGCTTAGGGTACGGGTTCGGGGAGGGCTTCGGGCACGGCGTAGGGTATGGGTTAGGGTTAGGGTTAGGGTTAGTGTTAGGGTTAGGGCTCCGTTTAGGGTACGGGTTAGGATTAGTGTACGTGTTAGGGTTAGGGTAGGGGTTAGCGTTAGGTTACGCGTTAGGGTTAGGGTAGTTATTAAACCTATCCCACTCTCTAGTTACCCCTTAGCACGTAAAGGAATATTATTTGGGGGTCCAGCCATGGAGAAGAGTTTAGACACTAGGATAAGATAAGGAACACACCCATTATAAAGAAATCACATTAGGATTCTCTTTTTAAGCTGTTCCTTAAAACACTAGTGCTTAGGAAATCTATTGGAGGCAGAAGCATTCAAGGGTAGCCTAGGGTTAGGGTTAGGCTTAGGGTTAGGCTTAGGGTACGGCTTAGGGTACGGGTTCGGGGAAGGGTTCGGGAACGGCGTAGGGTATGGGTTAGGGTCAGGGTTAGGGTTAGTGTTAGGGTTAGGGCTCGGTTTAGGGTACGGGTTAGGATTAGGGTACGTGTTAGGGTTAGGGTAGGGGTTAGGGTTAGGGTACGCGTTAGGGTTAGGGTAGTTATTAAACCTATCCCACTCTCTAGATACCCCTTAGCACGTAAAGGAATATTATTAGGGGGTCCAGCCATGGAGAAGAGTTTAGACACTAAGATAATATAAGGAACACACACATTATAAAGAAATCACATTAGGATTCTCTTTTTAAGCTGTTCCTTAAAACACTAGTGCTTAGGAAATCTATTGGAGGCAGAAGCAGTCAAGGGTAGCCTAGGGTTAGGGTTAGGCTTACGGTTAGGCTTAGGGTACGGCTTAGGGTACGTGTTCGAAGAGGGCTTCGGGTACGGCGTAGGGTATGGGTTACGGTTAGGGTTAGTGTTAGTGTTAGGGTTAGGGCTCGGTTTAGGGTACGGGTTAGGATTAGGGTACATGTTAGGGTTAGGGTAGGGGTTAGGGTTAGGGTACGCGTTACGGTTAGGGTAGTTATTAAACCTATCCCAATCTCTAGATACCCCTTAGCACATAAAGGAATATTATTTGGGGGTCCAGCCATGGAGAAGAGTTTAGACACTAAGATAATATAAGGAACACACCCATTATAAAGAAATAACATTAGGATTCTCTTTTTAAGCTGTTCCTTAAAACACTAGTGCTTAGGAAATCTATTGGAGGCAGAAGCAGTCAAGGGTAGCCTAGGGTTAGGGTTAGGCTTAGGGTTAGGCTTAGGGTATGGCTTAGGGTACGGGTTCGGGGAGGGCTTCGGGTAGGGCGTAGGGTATGGGTTAGGGTTAGGGTTAGGGTTAGTGTTAGGGTTAGGGCTCGGTTTAGGGTACGGGTTAGGATTAGGGTACGTGTTAGGGTAAGGGTAGGGGTTAGGGTTAGGGTACGCGTTAGGGTTAGGGTAGTGATTAAACCTATCCCACTCTCTCGATACCCCTTAGCACATAAAGGAATATTATTTGGGGGTCCAGCCATGGAGAAGAGTTTAGACACTAGGATTAGATAAGGAACACACCCATTATAAAGAAATCACATTAGGATTCTCTTTTTAAGCTGTTCTTTAAAACACTAGTGCTTAGGAAATCTATTGGAGGCAGAAGCAGTGAAGGGTAGCCTAGGGTTAGAGTTAGGCTTAGGGTTAGGCTTAGGGTACGGCTTAGGGTACGTGTTCGGGGAGGGCTTCGGGTACGGCGTAGGGTATGGGTTAGGGTTAGGGTTAGGGTTAGTGTTAGGGTTAGGGCTCAGTTTAGGGTACGGGTTAGGATTAGGGTACGTGTTAGGGTAAGGGTAGGGGTTAGGGTTAGGGTACGCGTTAGGGTTAGGGTAGTGATTAAACCTATCCCACTCTCTCGATACCCCTTAGCACATAAAGGAATATTATTTGGGGGTTCAGCCATGGAGAAGAGTTTAGACACTAGGATTAGATAAGGAACACACCCATTATAAAGAAATCACATTAGGATTCTCTTTTTAAGCTGTTCCTGAAAACACTAGTGCTTAGGAAATCTATAGGAGGCAGAAGCAGTCAAGGGTAGCCTAGGGTTAGGGTTAGGCTTAGGGTTAGGCTTAGGGTACGGCTTAGGGTACGTGTTCGGGGAGGGCTTCGGGTACGGCGTAGGGTATGGGTTAGGGTTAGGGTTAGGTTTAGTGTTAGGGTTAGGGCTCGTTTTAGGGTACGGGTTAGGATTAGGGTTCGTGTTAGGGTTAGGGTAGGGGTGAGGGTTAGGGTACGTGTTACGGATAGGGTAGTTATTAAACCTATCCCACTCTCTAGTTACCCATTAGCACGTAAAGGAATATTATTTGGGGGTCCAGCCATGGAGAAGAGTTTAGACACTAGGATAAGATAAGGAACACACCCATTATAAAGAAATCACATTAGGATTCTCTTTTTAAGCTCTTCCTTAAAACACTAGTGCTTAGGAAATCTATTGGAGGCAGAAGCAGTCAAGGGTAGCCTAGGGTTAGGGTTAGGCTTAGGGTTAGGCTTAGGGTACGGCTTAGGGTACGGGTTCGGGGAGGGCTTCGGGTACGGCGTAGGGTATGGGTTAGGGTTAGGGTTAGGGTTAGTGTTAGGGTTAGGGCTCGGTTTAGGGTACGGGTTAGGATTAGGGTACGTGTTAGGGTTAGGGTAGGGGTTAGGGTTAGGGTACGCGTTAGGGTTAGGGTAGTTATTAAACCTATCCCACTCTCTAGATACCCCTTAGCACGTAAAGGAATATTATTAGGGGGTCCAGCCATGGAGAAGAGTTTAGACACTAAGATAATATAAGGAACACACACATTATAAAGAAATCACATTAGGATTCTCTTTTTAAGCTGTTCCTTAAAACACTAGTGCTTAGGAAATCTATTGGAGGCAGAAGCAGTCAAGGGTAGCCTAGGGTTAGGGTTAGGCTTACGGTTAGGCTTAGGGTACGGCTTAGGGTACGTGTTCGAAGAGGGCTTCGGGTACGGCGTAGGGTATGGGTTACGGTTAGGGTTAGTGTTAGTGTTAGGGTTAGGGCTCGGTTTAGGGTACGGGTTAGGATTAGGGTACGTGTTAGGGTAAGGGTAGGGGTTAGGGTTAGGGTACGCGTTAGGGTTAGGGTAGTGATTAAACCTATCCCACTCTCTCGATACCCCTTAGCACATAAAGGAATATTATTTGGGGGTCCAGCCATGGAGAAGAGTTTAGACACTAGGATTAGAGAAGGAACACACCCATTATAAAGAAATCACATTAGGATTCTCTTTTTAAGCTGTTCCTTAAAACACTAGTGCTTAGGAAATCTATTGGAGGCAGAAGCAGTGAAGGGTAGCCTAGGGTTAGGGTTAGGCTTAGGGTTAGGCTTAGGGTACGGCTTAGGGTACGTGTTCGGGGAGGGCTTCGGGTACGGCGTAGGGTATGGGTTAGGGTTAGGGTTAGGTTTAGTGTTAGGGTAAGGGCTCGTTTTAGGGTACGCGTTAGGATTAGGGTTCGTGTTAGGGTTAGGGTAGGGGTGAGGGTTAGGGTACGTGTTACGGATAGGGTAGTTATTAAACCTATCCCACTCTCTAGTTACCCATTAGCACATAAAGGAATATTATTTGGGGGTCCAGCCATGGAGAAGAGTTTAGACACTAGGATAAGATAAGGAACACACCCATTATAAAGAAATCACATTAGGATTCTCTTTTTAAGCTGTTCCTTAAAACACTAGTGCTTAGGAAATCTATTGGAGGCAGAAGCAGTCAAGGGTAGCCTAGGGTTAGGGTTAGGCTTAGGGTTAGGCTTAGGGTACGGCTTAGGGTACGGGTTCGGGGAGGGCTTCGGGTACGGCGTAGGGTATGGGTTAGGGTTAGTGTTAGGGTTAGTGTTAGGGTTAGGGCTCGGTTTAGGGTACGGGTTAGGATTAGGGTACGTGTTAGGGTTAGGGTAGGGGTTAGGGTTAAGGTACGCGTTAGGGTTAGGGTAGTTATTAAACCTATCCCACTCTCTAGTTACCCCTTAGCACGTAAAGGAATATTATTAGGGGGTCCAGCCATGGAGAAGAGTTTAGACACTAGGATAAGATAAGGAACACACCCATTATAAAGAAATCACATTAGGATTCTCTTTTTAAGCTGTTCCTTAAAACACTAGGGCTTAGGAAATCTATTGGAGGCAGGAGCAGTCAAGGGTAGCCTAGGGTTAGGGTTAGGCTTAGGGTTAGGCTTAGGGTACGGCTTAGGGTACGGGTTCGGGGAGGGCTTCGGGCACGGCGTAGGGTATGGGTTAGGGTTAGGGTTAGGGTTAGTGTTAGGGTTAGGGCTCGGTTTAGGGTACGGGTTAGGATTAGGGTACGTGTTAGGGTTAGGGTAGGGGTTAGGGTTAGGGTACGCGTTAGGGTTAGGGTAGTTATTAAACCTATCCCACTCTCTAGATACCCCTTAGCACGTAAAGGAATATTATTTGGGGGTCCAGCCATGGAGAAGAGTTTAGACACTAAGATAATATAAGGAACACACACATTATAAAGAAATCACATTAGGATTCTCTTTTTAAGCTGTTCCTTAAAACACTAGTGCTTAGGAAATCTATTGGAGGCAGAAGCAGTCAAGGGTAGCCTAGGGTTAGGGTTAGGCTTACGGTTAGGCTTAGGGTACGGCTTAGGGTACGTGTTCGAAGAGGGCTTCGGGTACGGCGTAGGGTATGGGTTACGGTTAGGGTTAGTGTTAGTGTTAGGGTTAGGGCTCGGTTTAGGGTACGGGTTAGGATTAGGGTACATGTTAGGGTTAGGGTAGGGGTTAGGGTTAGGGTACGCGTTACGGTTAGGGTAGTTATTAAACCTATCCCAATCTCTAGATACCCCTTAGCACGTAAAGGAATATTATTTGGGGGTCCAGCCATGGAGAAGAGTTTAGACACTAAGATAATATAAGGAACACACCCATTATAAAGAAATAACATTAGGATTCTCTTTTTAAGCTGTTCCTTAAAACACTAGTGCTTAGGAAATCTATTGGAGGCAGAAGCAGTCAAGGGTAGCCTAGGGTTAGGGTTAGGCTTAGGGTTAGGCTTAGGGTATGGCTTAGGGTACGGGTTCGGGGAGGGCTTCGGGTAGGGCGTAGGGTATGGGTTAGGGTTAGGGTTAGGGTTAGTGTTAGGGTTAGGGTAGGGGTTAGGGTTAAGGTACGCGTTAGGGTTAGGGTAGTTATTAAACCTATCCCACTCTCTAGTTACCCCTTAGCACGTAAAGGAATATTATTTGGGGGTCCAGCCATGGAGAAGAGTTTAGACACTAGGATAAGATAAGGAACACACCCATTATAAAGAAATCACATTAGGATTCTCTTTTTAAGCTCTTCCTTAAAACACTAGTGCTTAGGAAATCTATTGGAGGCAGAAGCAGTCAAGGGTAGCCTAGGGTTAGGGTTAGGCTTAGGGTTAGGCTTAGGGTACGGCTTAGGGTACGGGTTCGGGGAGGGCTTCGGGTACGGCGTAGGGTATGGGTTAGGGTTAGGGTTAGGGTTAGTGTTAGGGTTAGGGCTCGGTTTAGGGTACGGGTTAGGATTAGGGTACGTGTTAGGGTTAGGGTAGGGGTTAGGGTTAGGGTACGCGTTAGGGTTAGGGTAGTTATTAAACCTATCCCACTCTCTAGATACCCCTTAGCACGTAAAGGAATATTATTAGGGGGTCCAGCCATGGAGAAGAGTTTAGACACTAAGATAATATAAGGAACACACACATTATAAAGAAATCACATTAGGATTCTCTTTTTAAGCTGTTCCTTAAAACACTAGTGCTTAGGAAATCTATTGGAGGCAGAAGCAGTCAAGGGTAGCCTAGGGTTAGGGTTAGGCTTACGGTTAGGCTTAGGGTACGGCTTAGGGTACGTGTTCGAAGAGGGCTTCGGGTACGGCGTAGGGTATGGGTTACGGTTAGGGTTAGTGTTAGTGTTAGGGTTAGGGCTCGGTTTAGGGTACGGGTTAGGATTAGGGTACATGTTAGGGTTAGGGTAGGGGTTAGGGTTAGGGTACGCGTTACGGTTAGGGTAGTTATTAAACCTATCCCAATCTCTAGATACCCCTTAGCACGTAAAGGAATATTATTTGGGGGTCCAGCCATGGAGAAGAGTTTAGACACTAAGATAATATAAGGAACACACCCATTATAAAGAAATAACATTAGGATTCTCTTTTTAAGCTGTTCCTTAAAACACTAGTGCTTAGGAAATCTATTGGAGGCAGAAGCAGTGAAGGGTAGCCTAGGGTTAGAGTTAGGCTTAGGGTTAGGCTTAGGGTACGGCTTAGGGTACGTGTTCGGGGAGGGCTTCGGGTACGGCGTAGGGTATGGGTTAGGGTTAGGGTTAGGGTTAGTGTTAGGGTTAGGGCTCAGTTTAGGGTACGGGTTAGGATTAGGGTACGTGTTAGGGTAAGGGTAGGGGTTAGGGTTAGGGTACGCGTTAGGGTTAGGGTAGTGATTAAACCTATCCCACTCTCTCGATACCCCTTAGCACATAATGGAATATTATTTGGGGGTTCAGCCATGGAGAAGAGTTTAGACACTAGGATTAGATAAGGAACACACCCATTATAAAGAAATCACATTAGGATTCTCTTTTTAAGCTGTTCCTGAAAACACTAGTGCTTAGGAAATCTATAGGAGGCAGAAGCAGTCAAGGGTAGCCTAGGGTTAGGGTTAGGCTTAGGGTTAGGCTTAGGGTACGGCTTAGGGTACGTGTTCGGGGAGGGCTTCGGGTACGGCGTAGGGTATGGGTTAGGGTTAGGGTTAGGTTTAGTGTTAGGGTTAGGGCTCGTTTTAGGGTACGGGTTAGGATTAGGGTTCGTGTTAGGGTTAGGGTAGGGGTGAGGGTTAGGGTACGTGTTACGGATAGGGTAGTTATTAAACCTATCCCACTCTCTAGTTACCCATTAGCACGTAAAGGAATATTATTTGGGGGTCCAGCCATGGAGAAGAGTTTAGACACTAGGATAAGATAAGGAACACACCCATTATAAAGAAATCACATTAGGATTCTCTTTTTAAGCTCTTCCTTAAAACACTAGTGCTTAGGAAATCTATTGGAGGCAGAAGCAGTCAAGGGTAGCCTAGGGTTAGGGTTAGGCTTAGGGTTAGGCTTAGGGTACGGCTTAGGGTACGGGTTCGGGGAGGGCTTCGGGTACGGCGTAGGGTATGGGTTAGGGTTATGGTTAGGGTTAGTGTTAGGGTTAGGGCTCGGTTTAGGGTACGGGTTAGGATTAGGGTACGTGTTAGGGTTAGGGTAGGGGTTAGGGTTAGGGTACGCGTTAGGGTTAGGGTAGTTATTGAACCTATCCCACTCTCTAGATACCCCTTAGCACGTAAAGGAATATTATTAGGGGGTCCAGCCATGGAGAAGAGTTTAGACACTAAGATAATATAAGGAACACACACATTATAAAGAAATCACATTAGGATTCTCTTTTTAAGCTGTTCCTTAAAACACTAGTGCTTAGGAAATCTATTGGAGGCAGAAGCAGTCAAGGGTAGCCTAGGGTTAGGGTTAGGCTTACGGTTAGGCTTAGGGTACGGCTTAGGGTACGTGTTCGAAGAGGGCTTCGGGTACGGCGTAGGGTATGGGTTACGGTTAGGGTTAGTGTTAGTGTTAGGGTTAGGGCTCGGTTTAGGGTACGGGTTAGGATTAGGGTACGTGTTAGGGTAAGGGTAGGGGTTAGGGTTAGGGTACGCGTTAGGGTTAGGGTAGTGATTAAACCTATCCCACTCTCTCGATACCCCTTAGCACATAAAGGAATATTATTTGGGGGTCCAGCCATGGAGAAGAGTTTAGACACTAGGATTAGAGAAGGAACACACCCATTATAAAGAAATCACATTAGGATTCTCTTTTTAAGCTGTTCCTTAAAACACTAGTGCTTAGGAAATCTATTGGAGGCAGAAGCAGTGAAGGGTAGCCTAGGGTAAGGGTTAGGCTTAGGGTTAGGCTTAGGGTACGGCTTAGGGTACGTGTTCGGGGAGGGCTTCGGGTACGGCGTAGGGTATGGGTTAGGGTTAGGGTTAGGTTTAGTGTTAGGGTAAGGGCTCGTTTTAGGGTACGCGTTAGGATTAGGGTTCGTGTTAGGGTTAGGGTAGGGGTGAGGGTTAGGGTACGTGTTACGGATAGGGTAGTTATTAAACCTATCCCACTCTCTAGTTACCCATTAGCACATAAAGGAATATTATTTGGGGGTCCAGCCATGGAGAAGAGTTTAGACACTAGGATAAGATAAGGAACACACCCATTATAAAGAAATCACATTAGGATTCTCTTTTTAAGCTGTTCCTTAAAACACTAGTGCTTAGGAAATCTATTGGAGGCAGAAGCAGTCAAGGGTAGCCTAGGGTTAGGGTTAGGCTTAGGGTTAGGCTTAGGGTACGGCTTAGGGTACGGGTTCGGGGAGGGCTTCGGGTACGGCGTAGGGTATGGGTTAGTGTTAGTGTTAGGGTTAGTGTTAGGGTTAGGGCTCGGTTTAGGGTACGGGTTAGGATTAGGGTACGTGTTAGGGTTAGGGTAGGGGTTAGGGTTAAGGTACGCGTTAGGGTTAGGGTAGTTATTAAACCTATCCCACTCTCTAGTTACCCCTTAGCACGTAAAGGAATATTATTAGGGGGTCCAGCCATGGAGAAGAGTTTAGACACTAGGATAAGATAAGGAACACACCCATTATAAAGAAATCACATTAGGATTCTCTTTTTAAGCTGTTCCTTAAAACACTAGGGCTTAGGAAATCTATTGGAGGCAGGAGCAGTCAAGGGTAGCCTAGGGTTAGGGTTAGGCTTAGGGTTAGGCTTAGGGTACGGCTTAGGGTACGGGTTCGGGGAGGGCTTCGGGCACGGCGTAGGGTATGGGTTAGGGTTAGGGTTAGGGTTAGTGTTAGGGTTAGGGCTCGGTTTAGGGTACGGGTTAGGATTAGGGTACGTGTTAGGGTTAGGGTAGGGGTTAGGGTTAGGGTACGCGTTAGGGTTAGGGTAGTTATTAAACCTATCCCACTCTCTAGATACCCCTTAGCACGTAAAGGAATATTATTTGGGGGTCCAGCCATGGAGAAGAGTTTAGACACTAAGATAATATAAGGAACACACACATTATAAAGAAATCACATTAGGATTCTCTTTTTAAGCTGTTCCTTAAAACACTAGTGCTTAGGAAATCTATTGGAGGCAGAAGCAGTCAAGGGTAGCCTAGGGTTAGGGTTAGGCTTACGGTTAGGCTTAGGGTACGGCTTAGGGTACGTGTTCGAAGAGGGCTTCGGGTACGGCGTAGGGTATGGGTTACGGTTAGGGTTAGTGTTAGTGTTAGGGTTAGGGCTCGGTTTAGGGTACGGGTTAGGATTAGGGTACATGTTAGGGTTAGGGTAGGGGTTAGGGTTAGGGTACGCGTTACGGTTAGGGTAGTTATTAAACCTATCCCAATCTCTAGATACCCCTTAGCACGTAAAGGAATATTATTTGGGGGTCCAGCCATGGAGAAGAGTTTAGACACTAAGATAATATAAGGAACACACCCATTATAAAGAAATAACATTAGGATTCTCTTTTTAAGCTGTTCCTTAAAACACTAGTGCTTAGGAAATCTATTGGAGGCAGAAGCAGTCAAGGGTAGCCTAGGGTTAGGGTTAGGCTTAGGGTTAGGCTTAGGGTATGGCTTAGGGTACGGGTTCGGGGAGGGCTTCGGGTAGGGCGTAGGGTATGGGTTAGGGTTAGGGTTAGGGTTAGTGTTAGGGTTAGGGCTCGGTTTAGGGTACGGGTTAGGATTAGGGTACGTGTTAGGGTTAGGGTAGGGGTTAGGGTTAGGGTACGCGTTAGGGTTAGGGTAGTTATTAAACCTATCCCACTCTCTAGATACCCCTTAGCACGTAAAGGAATATTATTTGGTGGTCCAGCCATGGAGAAGAGTTTAGACACTAAGATAATATAAGGAACACACACATTATAAAGAAATCACATTAGGATTCTCTTTTTAAGCTGTTCCTTAAAACACTAGTGCTTAGGAAATCTATTGGAGGCAGAAGCAGTCAAGGGTAGCCTAGGGTTAGGGTTTGGCTTAGGGTTAGGCTTAGGGTACGGCTTAGGGTACGGGTTCGGGGAGGGCTTCGGTTATGGCGTAGGGTATGGGTTAGGGTTAGGGTTAGGGTGAGTGTTAGGGTTAGGGCTCGGTTTAGGGTACGGGTTAGGATTAGGGTTCGTGTTAGGGTTAGGGTAGGGGTTAGGGTTAGGGTACGTGTTACGGATAGGGTAGTTATTAAACCTATCCCACTCTCTAGTTACCCCTTAGCACGTAAAGGAATATTATTTGGGGGTCCAGCCGTGGAGAAGAGTTTAGACACTAGGATAAGATAAGGAACACACCCATTATAAAGAAATCACATTAGGATTCTCTTTTTAAGCTGTTCCTTAAAACACTAGTGCTTAGGAAATCTATTGGAGGCAGAAGCAGTCAAGGGTAGCCTAGGGTTAGGGTTAGGCTTAGGGTTAGGCTTCGGGTACGGCTTAGGGTACGGGTTCGGGGAGGGCTTCGGGTACGGCGTAGGGTATGGGTTAGGGTTAGGGTTAGGGTTAGTGTTAGGGTTAGGGCTCGGTTTAGGGTACGGGTTAGGATTAGGGTACGTGTTAGGGTAAGGGTAGGGGTTAGGGTTAGGGTACGCGTTAGGGTTAGGGTAGTGATTAAACCTATCCCACTCTCTCGATACCCCTTAGCACATAAAGGAATATTATTTGGGGGTCCAGCCATGGAGAAGAGTTTAGACACTAGGATTAGAGAAGGAACACACCCATTATAAAGAAATCACATTAGGATTCTCTTTTTAAGCTGTTCCTTAAAACACTAGTGCTTAGGAAATCTATTGGAGGCAGAAGCAGTGAAGGGTAGCCTAGGGTTAGGGTTAGGCTTAGGGTTAGGCTTAGGGTACGGCTTAGGGTACGTGTTCGGGGAGGGCTTCGGGTACGGCGTAGGGTATGGGTTAGGGTTAGGGTTAGGTTTAGTGTTAGGGTAAGGGCTCGTTTTAGGGTACGCGTTAGGATTAGGGTTCGTGTTAGGGTTAGGGTAGGGGTGAGGGTTAGGGTACGTGTTACGGATAGGGTAGTTATTAAACCTATCCCACTCTCTAGTTACCCATTAGCACATAAAGGAATATTATTTGGGGGTCCAGCCATGGAGAAGAGTTTAGACACTAGGATAAGATAAGGAACACACCCATTATAAAGAAATCACATTAGGATTCTCTTTTTAAGCTGTTCCTTAAAACACTAGTGCTTAGGAAATCTATTGGAGGCAGAAGCAGTCAAGGGTAGCCTAGGGTTAGGGTTAGGCTTAGGGTTAGGCTTAGGGTACGGCTTAGGGTACGGGTTCGGGGAGGGCTTCGGGTACGGCGTAGGGTATGGGTTAGGGTTAGTGTTAGGGTTAGTGTTAGGGTTAGGGCTCGGTTTAGGGTACGGGTTAGGATTAGGGTACGTGTTAGGGTTAGGGTAGGGGTTAGGGTTAAGGTACGCGTTAGGGTTAGGGTAGTTATTAAACCTATCCCACTCTCTAGTTACCCCTTAGCACGTAAAGGAATATTATTAGGGGGTCCAGCCATGGAGAAGAGTTTAGACACTAGGATAAGATAAGGAACACACCCATTATAAAGAAATCACATTAGGATTCTCTTTTTAAGCTGTTCCTTAAAACACTAGGGCTTAGGAAATCTATTGGAGGCAGGAGCAGTCAAGGGTAGCCTAGGGTTAGGGTTAGGCTTAGGGTTAGGCTTAGGGTACGGCTTAGGGTACGGGTTCGGGGAAGGCTTCGGGCACGGCGTAGGGTATGGGTTAGGGTTAGGGTTAGGGTTAGTGTTAGGGTTAGGGCTCGGTTTAGGGTACGGGTTAGGATTAGGGTACGTGTTAGGGTTAGGGTAGGGGTTAGCGTTAGGTTACACGTTAGGGTTAGGGTAGTTATTAAACCTATCCCACTCTCTAGTTACCCCTTAGCACGTAAAGGAATATTATTTGGGGGTCCAGCCATGGAGAAGAGTTTAGACACTAGGATAAGATAAGGAACACACCCATTATAAAGAAATCACATTAGGATTCTCTTTTTAAGCTGTTCCTTAAAACACTAGTGCTTAGGAAATCTATTGGAGGCAGAAGCAGTCAAGGGTAGCCTAGGGTTAGGGTTAGGCTTAGGGTTAGGCTTAGGGTACGGCTTAGGGTACGGGTTCGGGGAGGGCTTCGGGTACAGCGTAGGGTATGGGTTAGGGTTAGGGTAAGGGTGAGTGTTAGGGTTAGGGCTCGGTTTAGGGTACGGGTTAGGATTAGGGTTCGTGTTAGGGTTAGGGTAAGGGTTAGGTTTAGGGTACGTGTTACGGATAGGGTAGTTATTAAACCTATCCCACTCTCTAGTTACCCCTTAGCACGTAAAGGAATATTATTTGGGGGTCCAGCCGTGGAGAAGAGTTTAGACACTAGGATAAGTTAAGGAACACACCCATTATAAAGAAATCACATTAGGATTCTCTTTTTAAGCTTTTCCTTAAAACACTAGTGCTTAGGAAATCTATTGGAGGCAGAAGCAGTCAAGGGTAGCCTAGGGTTAGGGTTAGGCTTAGGGTTAGGCTTAGGGTACGGCTTAGGGTACGGGTTCGGGGAGGGCTTCGGGTACGGCGTAGGGTATGGGTTAGGGTTAGGGTTAGGGTTAGTGTTAGGGTTAGGGCTCGGTTTAGGGTACGGGTTAGGATTAGGGTACGTGTTAGGGTTAGGGTAGGGGTTAGCGTTAGGGTACGCGTTAGGGTTAGGGTAGTTATTAAACCTATCCCACTGTCTAGTTACCCCTTAGCACGTAAAGGAATATTATTTGGGGGTCCAGCCATGGAGAAGAGTTTAGACACTAGGATAAGATAAGGAACACACACATTACAAAGAAATCACATTAGGATTCTCTTTTTAAGCTGTTCCTTAAAACACTAGTGCTTAGGAAATCTATTGGAGGCAGAAGCAGTCAAGGGTAGCCTAGGGTTAGGGTTAGGCTTAGGGTTAGGCTTAGGGTACGGCTTAGGGTACGGGTTCGGGGAGGGCTTCGGGTACGGCGTAGGGTATGGGTTAGGTTTAAGGTTAGGGTTAGTGTTAGGGTTAGGGCTCGGTTTATGGTACGGGTTAAGATTAGGGTACGTGTTAGGGTTAGGGTAGGGGTTAGCGTTAGGGTACGTGTTAGGGTTAGAGTAGTTATTAAACCTATCCCACTCTCTAGTTACCCCTTAGCACGTAAAGGAATATTATTAGGGGGTCCAGCCATGGAGAAGAGTTTAGACACTAGGATAAGATAAGGAAAACACCCATTATAAAGAAATCACATTAGGATTCTCTTTTTAAGCTGTTCCTTAAAACACTAGGGCTTAGGAAATCTATTGGAGGCAGGAGCAATCAAGGGTAGCCTAGGGTTAGGGTTAGGCTTAGGGTTAGGCTTAGGGTACGGCTTAGGGTACGGGTTCGGGAAGGGCTTCGGGCACGGCGTAGGGTATGGGTTAGGGTTAGGGTTAGGGTTAGTGTTAGGGTTAGGGCTCGGTTTAGGGTACGGGTTAGGATTAGGGTACGTGTTAGGGTTAGGGTAGGGGTTAGCGTTAGGTTACACGTTAGGGTTAGGGTAGTTATTAAACCTATCCCACTCTCTAGTTACCCCTTAGCACGTAAAGGAATATTATTTGGGGGTCCAGCCATGGAGAAGAGTTTAGACACTAGGATAAGATAAGGAACACACCCATTATAAAGAAATCACATTAGGATTCTCTTTTTAAGCTGTTCCTTAAAACACTAGTGCTTAGGAAATCTATTGGAGGCAGAAGCAGTCAAGGGTAGCCTAGGGTTAGGGTTAGGCTTAGGGTTAGGCTTAGGGTACGGCTTAGGGTACGGGTTCGGGGAGGGCTTCGGTTATGGCGTAGGGTATGGGTTAGGGTTAGGGTTAGGGTGAGTGTTAGGGTTAGGGCTCGGTTTAGGGTACGGGTTAGGATTAGGGTTCGTGTTAGGGTTAGGGTAGGGGTTAGGGTTAGGGTACGTGTTACGGATAGGGTAGTTATTAAACCTATCCCACTCTCTAGTTACCCCTTAGCACGTAAAGGAATATTATTTGGGGGTCCAGCCGTGGAGAAGAGTTTAGACACTAGGATAAGATAAGGAACACACCCATTATAAAGAAATCACATTAGGATTCTCTTTTTAAGCTGTTCCTTAAAACACTAGTGCTTAGGAAATCTATTGGAGGCAGAAGCAGTCAAGGGTAGCCTAGGGTTAGTGTTAGGCTTAGGGTTAGGCTTAGGGTACGGCTTAGGGTACGGGTTCGGGGAGGGCTTCGGGTACGGCGTAGGGTATGGGTTAGGGTTAGGGTAAGGGTGAGTGTTAGGGTTAGGGCTCGGTTTAGGGTACGGGTTAGGATTAGGGTTCGTGTTAGGGTTAGGGTAAGGGTTAGGGTTAGGGTACGTGTTACGGATAGGGTAGTTATTAAACCTATCCCACTCTCTAGTTACCCCTTAGCACGTAAAGGAATATTATTTGGGGGTCCAGCCGTGGAGAAGAGTTTAGACACTAGGATAAGTTAAGGAACACACCCATTATAAAGAAATCACATTAGGATTCTCTTTTTAAGCTGTTCATTAAAACACTAGTGCTTAGGAAATCTATTGGAGGCAGAAGCAGTCAAGGGTAGCCTAGGGTTAGGGTTTGGCTTAGGGTTAGGCTTAGGGTACGGCTTAGGGTACGGGTTCGGGGAGGGCTTCGGGTACGGCGTAGGGTATGGGTTAGGGTTAGGGTTAGGGCTAGTGTTAGGGTTAGGGCTCGGTTTAGGGTACGGGTTAGGATTAGGGTACGTGTTAGGGTTAGGGTAGGGGTTAGGGTTAGGGTACGCGTTAGGGTTAGGGTAGTTATTAAACCTATCCCACTCTCTAGATACCCCTTAGCACGTAAAGGAATATTATTAGGGGGTCCAGCCATGGAGAAGAGTTTAGACACTAAGATAATATAAAGAACACACCCATTATAAAGAAATAACATTAGGATTCTCTTTTTAAGCTTTTCCTTAAAACACTAGTGCTTAGGAAATCTATTGGAGGCAGAAGCAGTCAAGGGTAGCCTAGGGTTAGGGTTAGGCTTAGGGTTAGGCTTAGGGTACGGCTTAGGGTACGGGTTCGGGGAGGGCTTCGGGTACGGCGTAGGGTATGGGTTAGGGTTAGGGTTAGGGTTAGTGTTAGGGTTAGGGCTCGGTTTAGGGTACGGGTTAGGATTAGGGTACGTGTTAGGGTTAGGGTAGGGGTTAGCGTTAGGGTACGCGTTAGGGTTAGGGTAGTTATTAAACCTATCCCACTGTCTAGATACCCCTTAGCACGTAAAGGAATATTATTTGGGGGTCCAGCCATGGAGAAGAGTTTAGACACTAGGATAAGATAAGGAACACACACATTACAAAGAAATCACATTACGATTCTCTTTTTAAGCTGTTCCTTAAAACACTAGTGCTTAGGAAATCTATTGGAGGCAGAAGCAGTCAAGGGTAGCCTAGGGTTAGGGTTAGGCTTAGGGTTTGGCTTAGGGTACGGCTTAGGGTACGGGTTCGGGGAGGGCTTCGGGTAGGGCGTAGGGTATGGGTTAGGGTTAGGGTTAGGGTTAGTGTTAGGGTTAGGGCTCGGTTTAGGGTACGGGTTAGGATTAGGGTACGTGTTAGGGTTAGGTTAGGGGTTAGGGTTAGGGTACGCGTTAGGGTTAGGGTAGTTATTAAACCTATCCCACTCTCTAGATACCCCTTAGCACGTAAAGGAATATGATTTGGGGGTCCAGCCATGGAGAAGAGTTTAGACACTAAGATAATATAAGGAACACACACATTATAAAGAAATCACATTAGGATTCTCTTTTTAAGCTGTTCCTTAAAACACTAGTGCTTAGGAAATCTATTGGAGGCAGAAGCAGTCAAGGGTAGCCTAGGGTTAGGGTTAGGCTTAGGGTTAGGCTTAGGGTACGGCTTAGGGTACGGGTTCGGGGAGGGCTTCGGGTACGGCGTAGGGTATGGGTTAGGTTTAAGGTTAGGGTTAGTGTTAGGGTTAGGGCTCGGTTTAGGGTACGGGTTAAGATTAGTGTACGTGTTAGGGTTAGGGTAGGGGTTAGCGTTAGGGTACGTGTTAGGGTTAGAGTAGTTATTAAACCTATCCCACTCTCTAGTTACCCCTTAGCAGGTAAAGGAATATTATTAGGGGGTCCAGCCATGGAGAAGAGTTTAGACACTAGGATAAGATAAGGAAAACACCCATTATAAAGAAATCACATTAGGATTCTCTTTTTAAGCTGTTCCTTAAAACACTAGGGCTTAGGAAATCTATTGGAGGCAGGAGCAATCAAGGGTAGCCTAGGGTTAGGGTTAGGCTTAGGGTTAGGCTTAGGGTACGGCTTAGGGTACGGGTTCGGGAAGGGCTTCGGGCACGGCGTAGGGTATGGGTTATGGTTAGGGTTAGGGTTAGTGTTAGGGTTAGGGCTCGGTTTAGGGTACGGGTTAGGATTAGGGTACGTGTTAGGGTTAGGGTAGGGGTTAGCGTTAGGTTACACGTTAGGGTTAGGGTAGTTATTAAACCTATCCCACTCTCTAGTTACCCCTTAGCACGTAAAGGAATATTATTTGGGGGTCCAGCCATGGAGAAGAGTTTAGACACTAGGATAAGATAAGGAACACACCCATTATAAAGAAATTACATTAGGATTCTCTTTTTAAGCTGTTCCTTAAAACACTAGTGCTTAGGAAATCTATTGGAGGCAGAAGCAGTCAAGGGTAGCCTAGGGTTAGGGTTAGGCTTAGGGTTAGGCTTAGGGTACGGCTTAGGGTACGGGTTCGGGGAGGGCTTCGGTTATGGCGTAGGGTATGGGTTAGGGTTAGGGTTAGGGTGAGTGTTAGGGTTAGGGCTCGGTTTAGGGTACGGGTTAGGATTAGGGTTCGTGTTAGGGTTAGGGTAGGGGTTAGGGTTAGGGTACGTGTTACGGATAGGGTAGTTATTAAACCTATCCCACTCTCTAGTTACCCCTTAGCACGTAAAGGAATATTATTTGGGGGTCCAGCCGTGGAGAAGAGTTTAGACACTAGGATAAGATAAGGAACACACCCATTATAAAGAAATCACATTAGGATTCTCTTTTTAAGCTGTTCCTTAAAACACTAGTGCTTAGGAAATCTATTGGAGGCAGAAGCAGTCAAGGGTAGCCTAGGGTTAAGGTTTGGCTTAGGGTTAGGCTTAGGGTACGGCTTAGGGTACGGGTTCGGGGAGGGCTTCGGGCACGGCGTAGGGTATGGGTTAGGGTTAGGGTTAGGGTTAGTGTTAGGGTTAGGGCTCGGTTTAGGGTACGGGTTAGGATTAGGGTACGTGTTAGGGTTAGGGTAGGGGTTAGCGTTAGGGTACGCGTTAGGGTTAGGGTAGTTATTAAACCTATCCCACTCTCTAGTTACCCCTTAGCACGTACAGGAATATTATTTGGGGGTCCAGCGATGGAGAAGAGTTTAGACACTAGGATAAGATAAGGATCACACACATTATAAAGAAATCACATTAGGATTCTCTTTTTAAGCTGTTCCTTAAAACACTAGTGCTTAGGAAATCTATTGGAGGCAGAAGCAGTCAAGGGTAGCCTAGGGTTAGGGTTAGGCTTAGGGTTAGGCTTCGGGTACGGCTTAGGGTACGGGTTCGGGGAGGGCTTCGGGTACGGCGTAGGGTATGGGTTAGGGTTAGGGTTAGGGTTAGTGTTAGGGTTAGGGCTCGGTTTAGGGTACGGGTTAGGATTAGGGTACGTGTTAGGGTAAGGGTAGGGGTTAGGGTTAGGGTACGCGTTAGGGTTAGGGTAGTGATTAAACCTATCCCACTCTCTCGATACCCCTTAGCACATAAAGGAATATTATTTGGGGGTCCAGCCATGGAGAAGAGTTTAGACACTAGGATTAGATAAGGAACACACCCATTATAAAGAAATCACATTAGGATTCTCTTTTTAAGCTGTTCCTTAAAACACTAGTGCTTAGGAAATCTATTGGAGGCAGAAGCAGTGAAGGGTAGCCTAGGGTTAGGGTTAGGCTTAGGGTTAGGCTTAGGGTACGGCTTAGGGTACGTGTTCGGGGAGGGCTTCGGGTACGGCGTAGGGTATGGGTTAGGGTTAGGGTTAGGTTTAGTGTTAGGGTAAGGGCTCGTTTTAGGGTACGCGTTAGGATTAGGGTTCGTGTTAGGGTTAGGGTAGGGGTGAGGGTTAGGGTACGTGTTACGGATAGGGTAGTTATTAAACCTATCCCACTCTCTAGTTACCCATTAGCACATAAAGGAATATTATTTGGGGGTCCAGCCATGGAGAAGAGTTTAGACACTAGGATAAGATAAGGAACACACCCATTATAAAGAAATCACATTAGGATTCTCTTTTTAAGCTGTTCCTTAAAACACTAGTGCTTAGGAAATCTATTGGAGGCAGAAGCAGTCAAGGGTAGCCTAGGGTTAGGGTTAGGCTTAGGGTTAGGCTTAGGGTACGGCTTAGGGTACGGGTTCGGGGAGGGCTTCGGGTACGGCGTAGGGTATGGGTTAGGGTTAGGGTTAGGGTTAGTGTTAGGGTTAGGGCTCGGTTTAGGGTACGGGTTAGGATTAGGGTACGTGTTAGGGTTAGGGTAGGGGTTAGGGTTAGGGTACGCGTTAGGGTTAGGGTAGTTATTAAACCTATCCCACTCTCTAGATACCCCTTAGCACGTAAAGGAATATTATTAGGGGGTCCAGCCATGGAGAAGAGTTTAGACACTAAGATAATATAAAGAACACACCCATTATAAAGAAATAACATTAGGATTCTCTTTTTAAGCTGTTCCTTAAAACACTAGTGCTTAGGAAATCTATTGGAGGCAGAAGCAGTCAAGGGTAGCCTAGGGTTAGGGTTAGGCTTAGGGTTAGGCTTAGGGTACGGCTTAGGTACGGGTTCGGGGAGGGCTTCGGGTACGGCGTAGGGTATGGGTTAGGGTTAGGGTTAGGGTTAGTGTTAGGGTTAGGGCTCGGTTTAGGGTACGGGTTAGGATTAGGGTACGTGTTAGGGTTAGGGTAGGGGTTAGCGTTAGGGTACGCGTTAGGGTTAGGGTAGTTATTAAACCTATCCCACTGTCTAGTTACCCCTTAGCACGTAAAGGAATATTATTTGGGGGTCCAGCCATGGAGAAGAGTTTAGACACTAGGATAAGATAAGGAACACACACATTATAAAGAAATCACATTAGGATTCTCTTTTTAAGCTGTTCCTTAAAACACTAGTGCTTAGGAAATCTATTGGAGGCAGAAGCAGTCAAGGGTAGCCTAGGGTTAGGGTTAGGCTTAGGGTTTGGCTTAGGGTACGGGTTCGGGGAGGGCTTCGGGTAGGGCGTAGGGTATGGGTTAGGGTTAGGGTTAGGGTTAGTGTTAGGGTTAGGGCTCGGTTTAGGGTACGGGTTAGGATTAGGGTACGTGTTAGGGTTAGGTTAGGGGTTAGGGTTAGGGTACGCGTTAGGGTTAGGGTAGTTATTAAACCTATCCCACTCTCTAGATACCCCTTAGCACGTAAAGGAATATGATTTGGGGGTCCAGCCATGGAGAAGAGTTTAGACACTAAGATAATATAAGGAACACACACATTATAAAGAAATCACATTAGGATTCTCTTTTTAAGCTGTTCCTTAAAACACTAGTGCTTAGGAAATCTATTGGAGGCAGAAGCAGTCAAGGGTAGCCTAGGGTTAGGGTTAGGCTTAGGGTTAGGCTTAGCGTACGGCTTAGGGTACGGGTTCGGGGAGGGCTTCGGGTACGGCGTAGGGTATGGGTTAGGTTTAAGGTTAGGGTTAGTGTTAGGGTTAGAGCTCGGTTTAGGGTACGGGTTAAGATTAGGGTACGTGTTAGGGTTAGGGTAGGGGTTAGCGTTAGGGTACGTGTTAGGGTTAGGGTAGTTATTAAACCTATCCCACTCTCTAGTTACCCCTTAGCACGTAAAGGAATATTATTAGGGGGTCCAGCCATGGAGAAGAGTTTAGACACTAGGATAAGATAAGGAACACACCCATTATAAAGAAATCACATTAGGATTCTCTTTTTAAGCTGTTCCTTAAAACACTAGGGCTTAGGAAATCTATTGGAGGCAGGAGCAGTCAAGGGTAGCCTAGGGTTAGGGTTAGTCTTAGGGTTAGGCTTAGGGTACGGCTTAGGGTACGGGTTCGGGGAGGGCTTCGGGCACGGCGTAGGGTATGGGTTAGGGTTAGGGTTAGGGTTAGTGTTAGGGTTAGGGCTCGGTTTAGGGTACGGGTTAGGATTAGGGTACGTGTTAGGGTTAGGGTAGGGGTTAGCGTTAGGTTACACGTTAGGGTTAGGGTAGTTATTAAACCTATCCCACTCTCTAGTTACCCCTTAGCACGTAAAGGAATATTATTTGGGGGTCCAGCCATGGAGAAGAGTTTAGACACTAGGATAAGATAAGGAACACACCCATTATAAAGAAATCACATTAGGATTCTCTTTTTAAGCTGTTCCTTAAAACACTAGTGCTTAGGAAATCTATTGGAGGCAGAAGCAGTCAAGGGTAGCCTAGGGTTAGGGTTAGGCTTAGGGTTAGGCTTAGGGTACGGCTTAGGGTACGGGTTCGGGGAGGGCTTCGGGTACGGCGTAGGGTATGGGTTAGGGTTAGGGTAAGGGTGAGTGTTAGGGTTAGGGCTCGGTTTAGGGTACGGGTTAGGATTAGGGTTCGTGTTAGGGTTAGGGTAAGGGTTAGGGTTAGGGTACGTGTTACGGATAGGGTAGTTATTAAACCTATCCCACTCTCTAGTTACTCCTTAGCACGTAAAGGAATATTATTTGGGGGTCCAGCCGTGGAGAAGAGTTTAGACACTAGGATAAGTTAAGGAACACACCCATTATAAAGAAATCACATTAGGATTCTCTTTTTAAGCTGTTCCTTAAAACACTAGTGCTTAGGAAATCTATTGGAGGCAGAAGCAGTCAAGGGTAGCCTAGGGTTAGGGTTTGGCTTAGGGTTAGGCTTAGGGTACGGCTTAGGGTACGGGTTCGGGGAGGGCTTCCGGTACGGCGTAGGGTATGGGTTAGGGTTAGGGTTAGGGTTAGTGTTAGGGTTAGGGCTCGGTTTAGGGTACGGGTTAGGATTAGGGTACGTGTTAGGGTTAGGGTAGGGGTTAGGGTTAGGGTACGCGTTAGGGTTAGGGTAGTTATTAAACCTATCCCACTCTCTAGATACCCCTTAGCACGTAAAGGAATATTATTAGGGGGTCCAGCCATGGAGAAGAGTTTAGACACTAAGATAATATAAAGAACACACCCATTATAAAGAAATAACATTAGGATTCTCTTTTTAAGCTTTTCCTTAAAACACTAGTGCTTAGGAAATCTATTGGAGGCAGAAGCAGTCAAGGGTAGCCTAGGGTTAGGGTTAGGCTTAGGGTTAGGCTTAGGGTACGGCTTAGGGTACGGGTTCGGGGAGGGCTTCGGGTACGGCGTAGGGTATGGGTTAGGGTTAGGGTTAGGGTTAGTGTTAGGGTTAGGGCTCGGTTTAGGGTACGGGTTAGGATTAGGGTACATGTTAGGGTTAGGGTAGGGGTTAGCGTTAGGGTACGCGTTAGGGTTAGGGTAGTTATTAAACCTATCCCACTGTCTAGTTACCCCTTAGCACGTAAAGGAATATTATTTGGGGGTCCAGCCATGGAGAAGAGTTTAGACACTAGGATAAGATAAGGAACACACACATTACAAAGAAATCACATTACGATTCTCTTTTTAAGCTGTTCCTTAAAACACTAGTGCTTAGGAAATCTATTGGAGGCAGAAGCAGTCAAGGGTAGCCTAGGGTTAGGGTTAGGCTTAGGGTTTGGCTTAGGGTACGGCTTAGGGTACGGGTTCGGGGAGGGCTTCGGGTAGGGCGTAGGGTATGGGTTAGGGTTAGGGTTAGGGTTAGTGTTAGGGTTAGGGCTCGGTTTAGGGTACGGGTTAGGATTAGGGTACGTGTTAGGGTTAGGTTAGGGGTTAGGGTTAGGGTACGCTTTAGGGTTAGGGTAGTTATTAAACCTATCCCACTCTCTAGATACCCCTTAGCACGTAAAGGAATATGATTTGGGGGTCCAGCCATGGAGAAGAGTTTAGACACTAAGATAATATAAGGAACACACACATTATAAAGAAATCACATTAGGATTCTCTTTTTAAGCTGTTCCTTAAAACACTAGTGCTTAGGAAATCTATTGGAGGCAGAAGCAGTCAAGGGTAGCCTAGGGTTAGGGTTAGGCTTAGGGTTAGGCTTAGGGTACGGCTTAGGGTACGGGTTCGGGGAGGGCTTCGGGTACGGCGTAGGGTATGGGTTAGGTTTAAGGTTAGGGTTAGTGTTAGGGTTAGGGCTCGGTTTAGGGTACGGGTTAAGATTAGGGTACGTGTTAGGGTTAGGGTAGGGGTTAGCGTTAGGGTACGTGTTAGGGTTAGGGTAGTTATTAAACCTATCCCACTCTCTAGTTACCCCTTAGCACGTAAAGGAATATTATTAGGGGGTCCAGCCATGGAGAAGAGTTTAGACACTAGGATAAGATAAGGAAAACACCCATTATAAAGAAATCACATTAGGATTCTCTTTTTAAGCTGTTCCTTAAAACACTAGGGCTTAGGAAATCTATTGGAGGCAGGAGCAATCAAGGGTAGCCTAGGGTTAGGGTTAGGCTTAGGGTTAGGCTTAGGGTACGGCTTAGGGTACGGGTTCGGGAAGGGCTTCGGGCACGGCGTAGGGTATGGGTTAGGGTTAGGGTTAGGGTTAGTGTTAGGGTTAGGGCTCGGTTTAGGGTACGGGTTAGGATTAGGGTACGTGTTAGGGTTAGGGTAGGGGTTAGCGTTAGGTTACACGTTAGGGTTAGGGTAGTTATTAAACCTATCCCACTCTCTAGTTACCCCTTAGCACGTAAAGGAATATTATTTGGGGGTCCAGCCATGGAGAAGAGTTTAGACACTAGGATAAGATAAGGAACACACCCATTATAAAGAAATCACATTAGGATTCTCTTTTTAAGCTGTTCCTTAAAACACTAGTGCTTAGGAAATCTATTGGAGGCAGAAGCAGTCAAGGGTAGCCTAGGGTTAGGGTTAGGCTTAGGGTTAGGCTTAGGGTACGGCTTAGGGTACGGGTTCGGGGAGGGCTTCGGTTATGGCGTAGGGTATGGGCTAGGGTTAGGGTTAGGGTGAGTGTTAGGGTTAGGGCTCGGTTTAGGGTACGGGTTAGGATTAGGGTTCGTGTTAGGGTTAGGGTAGGGGTTAGGGTTAGGGTACGTGTTACGGATAGGGTAGTTATTAAACCTATCCCACTCTCTAGTTACCCCTTAGCACGTAAAGGAATATTATTTGGGGGTCCAGCCGTGGAGAAGAGTTTAGACACTAGGATAAGATAAGGAACACACCCATTATAAAGAAATCACATTAGGATTCTCTTTTTAAGCTGTTCCTTAAAACACTAGTGCTTAGGAAATCTATTGGAGGCAGAAGCAGTCAAGGGTAGCCTAGGGTTAGTGTTAGGCTTAGGGTTAGGCTTAGGGTACGGCTTAGGGTACGGGTTCGGGGAGGGTTTCGGGTACGGCGTAGGGTATGGGTTAGGGTTAGGGTAAGGGTGAGTGTTAGGGTTAGGGCTCGGTTTAGGGTACGGGTTAGGATTAGGGTTCGTGTTAGGGTTAGGGTAAGGGTTAGGGTTAGGGTACGTGTTACGGATAGGGTAGTTATTAAACCTATCCCACTCTCTAGTTACCCCTTAGCACGTAAAGGAATATTATTTGGGGGTCCAGCCGTGGAGAAGAGTTTAGACACTAGGATAAGTTAAGGAACACACCCATTATAAAGAAATCACATTAGGATTCTCTTTTTAAGCTGTTCCTTAAAACACTAGTGCTTAGGAAATCTATTGGAGGCAGAAGCAGTCAAAGGTAGCCTAGGGTTAGGGTTTGGCTTAGGGTTAGGCTTAGGGTACGGCTTAGGGTACGGGTTCGGGGAGGGCTTCGGGTACGGCGTAGGGTATGGGTTAGGGTTAGGGTTAGGGCTAGTGTTAGGGTTAGGGCTCGGTTTAGGGTACGGGTTAGGATTAGGGTACGTGTTAGGGTTAGGGTAGGGGTTAGGGTTAGGGTACGCGTTAGGGTTAGGGTAGTTATTAAACCTATCCCACTCTCTAGATACCCCTTAGCACGTAAAGGAATATTATTAGGGGGTCCAGCCATGGAGAAGAGTTTAGACACTAAGATAATATAAAGAACACACCCATTATAAAGAAATAACATTAGGATTCTGTTTTTAAGCTTTTCCTTAAAACACTAGTGCTTAGGAAATCTATTGGAGGCAGAAGCAGTCAAGGGTAGCCTAGGGTTAGGGTTAGGCTTAGGGTTAGGCTTAGGGTACGGCTTAGGGTACGGGTTCGGGGAGGGCTTCGGGTACGGCGTAGGGTATGGGTTAGGTTTAAGGTTAGGGTTAGTGTTAGGGTTAGGGCTCGGTTTAGGGTACGGGTTAAGATTAGGGTACGTGTTAGGGTTAGGGTAGGGGTTAGCGTTAGGGTACGTGTTAGGGTTAGAGTAGTTATTAAACCTATCCCACTCTCTAGTTACCCCTTAGCACGTAAAGGAATATTATTTGGGGGTCCAGCCATGGAGAAGAGTTTAGACACTAGGATAAGATAAGGAAAACACCCATTATAAAGAAATCACATTAGGATTCTCTTTTTAAGCTGTTCCTTAAAACACTAGGGCTTAGGAAATCTATTGGAGGCAGGAGCAATCAAGGGTAGCCTAGGGTTAGGGTTAGGCTTAGGGTTAGGCTTAGGGTACGGCTTAGGGTACGGGTTCGGGAAGGGCTTCGGGCACGGCGTAGGGTATGGGTTATGGTTAGGGTTAGGGTTAGTGTTAGGGTTAGGGCTCGGTTTAGGGTACGGTTTAGGATTAGGGTACGTGTTAGGGTTAGGGTAGGGGTTAGCGTTAGGTTACACGTTAGGGTTAGGGTAGTTATTAAACCTATCCCACTCTCTAGTTACCCCTTAGCACGTAAAGGAATATTATTTGGGGGTCCAGCCATGGAGAAGAGTTTAGACACTAGGATAAGATAAGGAACACACCCATTATAAAGAAATTACATTAGGATTCTCTTTTTAAGCTGTTCCTTAAAACACTAGTGCTTAGGAAATCTATTGGAGGCAGAAGCAGTCAAGGGTAGCCTAGGGTTAGGGTTATGCTTAGGGTTAGGCTTAGGGTACGGCTTAGGGTACGGGTTCGGGGAGGGCTTCGGTTATGGCGTAGGGTATGGGTTAGGGTTAGGGTTAGGGTGAGTGTTAGGGTTAGGGCTCGGTTTAGGGTACGGGTTAGGATTAGGGTTCGTGTTAGGGTTAGGGTAGGGGTTAGGGTTAGGGTACGTGTTACGGATAGGGTAGTTATTAAACCTATCCCACTCTCTAGTTACCCCTTAGCACGTAAAGGAATATTATTTGGGGGTCCAGCCGTGGAGAAGAGTTTAGACACTAGGATAAGATAAGGAACACACCCATTATAAAGAAATCACATTAGGATTCTCTTTTTAAGCTGTTCCTTAAAACACTAGTGCTTAGGAAATCTATTGGAGGCAGAAGCAGTCAAGGGTAGCCTAGGGTTAAGGTTTGGCTTAGGGTTAGGCTTAGGGTACGGCTTAGGGTACGGGTTCGGGGAGGGCTTCGGGCACGGCGTAGGGTATGGGTTAGGGTTAGGGTTAGGGTTAGTGTTAGGGTTAGGGCTCGGTTTAGGGTACGGGTTAGGATTAGGGTACGTGTTAGGGTTAGGGTAGGGGTTAGCGTTAGGGTACGCGTTAGGGTTAGGGTAGTTATTAAACCTATCCCACTCTCTAGTTACCCCTTAGCACGTACAGGAATATTATTTGGGGGTCCAGCGATGGAGAAGAGTTTAGACACTAGGATAAGATAAGGATCACACACATTATAAAGAAATCACATTAGGATTCTCTTTTTAAGCTGTTCCTTAAAACACTAGTGCTTAGGAAATCTATTGGAGGCAGAAGCAGTCAAGGGTAGCCTAGGGTTAGGGTTAGGCTTAGGGTTAGGCTTCGGGTACGGCTTAGGGTACGGGTTCGGGGAGGGCTTCGGGTACGGCGTAGGGTATGGGTTAGGGTTAGGGTTAGGGTTAGTGTTAGGGTTAGGGCTCGGTTTAGGGTACGGGTTAGGATTAGGGTACGTGTTAGGGTAAGGGTAGGGGTTAGGGTTAGGGTACGCGTTAGGGTTAGGGTAGTGATTAAACCTATCCCACTCTCTCGATACCCCTTAGCACATAAAGGAATATTATTTGGGGGTCCAGCCATGGAGAAGAGTTTAGACACTAGGATTAGATAAGGAACACACCCATTATAAAGAAATCACATTAGGATTCTCTTTTTAAGCTGTTCCTTAAAACACTAGTGCTTAGGAAATCTATTGGAGGCAGAAGCAGTGAAGGGTAGCCTAGGGTTAGGGTTAGGCTTAGGGTTAGGCTTAGGGTACGGCTTAGGGTACGTGTTCGGGGAGGGCTTCGGGTACGGCGTAGGGTATGGGTTAGGGTTAGGGTTAGGTTTAGTGTTAGGGTAAGGGCTCGTTTTAGGGTACGCGTTAGGATTAGGGTTCGTGTTAGGGTTAGGGTAGGGGTGAGGGTTAGGGTACGTGTTACGGATAGGGTAGTTATTAAACCTATCCCACTCTCTAGTTACCCATTAGCACATAAAGGAATATTATTTGGGGGTCCAGCCATGGAGAAGAGTTTAGACACTAGGATAAGATAAGGAACACACCCATTATAAAGAAATCACATTAGGATTCTCTTTTTAAGCTGTTCCTTAAAACACTAGTGCTTAGGAAATCTATTGGAGGCAGAAGCAGTCAAGGGTAGCCTAGGGTTAGGGTTAGGCTTAGGGTTAGGCTTAGGGTACGGCTTAGGGTACGGGTTCGGGGAGGGCTTCGGGTACGGCGTAGGGTATGGGTTAGGGTTAGGGTTAGGGTTAGTGTTAGGGTTAGGGCTCGGTTTAGGGTACGGGTTAGGATTAGGGTACGTGTTAGGGTTAGGGTAGGGGTTAGGGTTAGGGTACGCGTTAGGGTTAGGGTAGTTATTAAACCTATCCCACTCTCTAGATACCCCTTAGCACGTAAAGGAATATTATTAGGGGGTCCAGCCATGGAGAAGAGTTTAGACACTAAGATAATATAAAGAACACACCCATTATAAAGAAATAACATTAGGATTCTCTTTTTAAGCTGTTCCTTAAAACACTAGTGCTTAGGAAATCTATTGGAGGCAGAAGCAGTCAAGGGTAGCCTAGGGTTAGGGTTAGGCTTAGGGTTAGGCTTAGGGTACGGCTTAGGGTACGGGTTCGGGGAGGGCTTCGGGTACGGCGTAGGGTATGGGTTAGGGTTAGGGTTAGGTTTAGTGTTAGGGTTAGGGCTCGGTTTAGGGTACGGGTTAGGATTAGGGTACGTGTTAGGGTTAGGGTAGGGGTTAGCGTTAGGGTACGCGTTAGGGTTAGGGTAGTTATTAAACCTATCCCACTGTCTAGTTACCCCTTAGCACGTAAAGGAATATTATTTGGGGGTCCAGCCATGGAGAAGAGTTTAGACACTAGGATAAGATAAGGAACACACACATTATAAAGAAATCACATTAGGATTCTCTTTTTAAGCTGTTCCTTAAAACACTAGTGCTTAGGAAATCTATTGGAGGCAGAAGCAGTCAAGGGTAGCCTAGGGTTAGGGTTAGGCTTAGGGTTTGGCTTAGGGTACGGCTTAGGGTACGGGTTCGGGGAGGGCTTCGGGTAGGGCGTAGGGTATGGGTTAGGGTTAGGGTTAGGGTTAGTGTTAGGGTTAGGGCTCGGTTTAGGGTACGGGTTAGGATTAGGGTACGTGTTAGGGTTAGGTTAGGGGTTAGGGTTAGGGTACGCGTTAGGGTTAGGGTAGTTATTAAACCTATCCCACTCTCTAGATACCCCTTAGCACGTAAAGGAATATGATTTGGGGGTCCAGCCATGGAGAAGAGTTTAGACACTAAGATAATATAAGGAACACACACATTATAAAGAAATCACATTAGGATTCTCTTTTTAAGCTGTTCCTTAAAACACTAGTGCTTAGGAAATCTATTGGAGGCAGAAGCAGTCAAGGGTAGCCTAGGGTTAGGGTTAGGCTTAGGGTTAGGCTTAGCGTACGGCTTAGGGTACGGGTTCGGGGAGGGCTTCGGGTACGGCGTAGGGTATGGGTTAGGTTTAAGGTTAGGGTTAGTGTTAGGGTTAGAGCTCGGTTTAGGGTACGGGTTAAGATTAGGGTACGTGTTAGGGTTAGGGTAGGGGTTAGCGTTAGGGTACGTGTTAGGGTTAGGGTAGTTATTAAACCTATCCCACTCTCTAGTTACCCCTTAGCACGTAAAGGAATATTATTAGGGGGTCCAGCCATGGAGAAGAGTTTAGACACTAGGATAAGATAAGGAACACACCCATTATAAAGAAATCACATTAGGATTCTCTTTTTAAGCTGTTCCTTAAAACACTAGGGCTTAGGAAATCTATTGGAGGCAGGAGCAGTCAAGGGTAGCCTAGGGTTAGGGTTAGGCTTAGGGTTAGGCTTAGGGTACGGCTTAGGGTACGGGTTCGGGGAGGGCTTCGGGCACGGCGTAGGGTATGGGTTAGGGTTAGGGTTAGGGTTAGTGTTAGGGTTAGGGCTCGGTTTAGGGTACGGGTTAGGATTAGGGTACGTGTTAGGGTTAGGGTAGGGGTTAGCGTTAGGTTACACGTTAGGGTTAGGGTAGTTATTAAACCTATCCCACTCTCTAGTTACCCCTTAGCACGTAAAGGAATATTATTTGGGGGTCCAGCCATGGAGAAGAGTTTAGACACTAGGATAAGATAAGGAACACACCCATTATAAAGAAATCACATTAGGATTCTCTTTTTAAGCTGTTCCTTAAAACACTAGTGCTTAGGAAATCTATTGGAGGCAGAAGCAGTCAAGGGTAGCCTAGGGTTAGGGTTAGGCTTAGGGTTAGGCTTAGGGTACGGCTTAGGGTACGGGTTCGGGGAGGGCTTCGGGTACGGCGTAGGGTATGGGTTAGGGTTAGGGTAAGGGTGAGTGTTAGGGTTAGGGCTCGGTTTAGGGTACGGGTTAGGATTAGGGTTCGTGTTAGGGTTAGGGTAAGGGTTAGGGTTAGGGTACGTGTTACGGATAGGGTAGTTATTAAACCTATCCCACTCTCTAGTTACTCCTTAGCACGTAAAGGAATATTATTTGGGGGTCCAGCCGTGGAGAAGAGTTTAGACACTAGGATAAGTTAAGGAACACACCCATTATAAAGAAATCACATTAGGATTCTCTTTTTAAGCTGTTCCTTAAAACACTAGTGCTTAGGAAATCTATTGGAGGCAGAAGCAGTCAAGGGTAGCCTAGGGTTAGGGTTTGGCTTAGGGTTAGGCTTAGGGTACGGCTTAGGGTACGGGTTCGGGGAGGGCTTCGGGTACGGCGTAGGGTATGGGTTAGGGTTAGGGTTAGGGTTAGTGTTAGGGTTAGGGCTCGGTTTAGGGTACGGGTTAGGATTAGGGTACGTGTTAGGGTTAGGGTAGGGGTTAGGGTTAGGGTACGCGTTAGGGTTAGGGTAGTTATTAAACCTATCCCACTCTCTAGATACCCCTTAGCACGTAAAGGAATATTATTAGGGGGTCCAGCCATGGAGAAGAGTTTAGACACTAAGATAATATAAAGAACACACCCATTATAAAGAAATAACATTAGGATTCTCTTTTTAAGCTTTTCCTTAAAACACTAGTGCTTAGGAAATCTATTGGAGGCAGAAGCAGTCAAGGGTAGCCTAGGGTTAGGGTTAGGCTTAGGGTTAGGCTTAGGGTACGGCTTAGGGTACGGGTTCGGGGAGGGCTTCAGGTACGGCGTAGGGTATGGGTTAGGGTTAGGGTTAGGGTTAGTGTTAGGGTTAGGGCTCGGTTTAGGGTACGGGTTAGGATTAGGGTACGTGTTAGGGTTAGGGTAGGGGTTAGCGTTAGGGTACGCGTTAGGGTTAGGGTAGTTATTAAACCTATCCCACTGTCTAGTTACCCCTTAGCACGTAAAGGAATATTATTTGGGGGTCCAGCCATGGAGAAGAGTTTAGACACTAGGATAAGATAAGGAACACACACATTACAAAGAAATCACATTACGATTCTCTTTTTAAGCTGTTCCTTAAAACACTAGTGCTTAGGAAATCTATTGGAGGCAGAAGCAGTCAAGGGTAGCCTAGGGTTAGGGTTAGGCTTAGGGTTAGGCTTAGGGTACGGCTTAGGGTACGGGTTCGGGGAGGGCTTCGGGTACGGCGTAGGGTATGGGTTAGGTTTAAGGTTAGGGTTAGTGTTAGGGTTAGGGCTCGGTTTAGGGTACGGGTTAAGATTAGGGTACGTGTTAGGGTTAGGGTAGGGGTTAGCGTTAGGGTACGTGTTAGGGTTAGGGTAGTTATTAAACCTATCCCACTCTCTAGTTACCCCTTAGCACGTAAAGGAATATTATTAGGGGGTCCAGCCATGGAGAAGAGTTTAGACACTAGGATAAGATAAGGAAAACACCCATTATAAAGAAATCACATTAGGATTCTCTTTTTAAGCTGTTCCTTAAAACACTAGGGCTTAGGAAATCTATTGGAGGCAGGAGCAATCAAGGGTAGCCTAGGGTTAGGGTTAGGCTTAGGGTTAGGCTTAGGGTACGGCTTAGGGTACGGGTTCGGGAAGGGCTTCGGGCACGGCGTAGGGTATGGGTTAGGGTTAGGGTTAGGGTTAGTGTTAGGGTTAGGGCTCGGTTTAGGGTACGGGTTAGGATTAGGGTACGTGCTAGGGTTAGGGTAGGGGTTAGCGTTAGGGTACGCGTTAGGGTTAGGGTAGTTATTAAACCTATCCCACTCTCTAGTTACCCCTTAGCACGTACAGGAATATTATTTGGGGGTCCAGCGATGGAGAAGAGTTTAGACACTAGGATAAGATAAGGATCACACACATTATAAAGAAATCACATTAGGATTCTCTTTTTAAGCTGTTCCTTAAAACACTAGTGCTTAGGAAATCTATTGGAGGCAGAAGCAGTCAAGGGTAGCCTAGGGTTAGGGTCAGGCTTAGGGTTAGGCTTCGGGTACGGCTTAGGGTACGGGTTCGGGGAGGGCTTCGGGTACGGCGTAGGGTATGGGTTAGGGTTAGGGTTAGGGTTAGTGTTAGGGTTAGGGCTCGGTTTAGGGTACAGGTTAGGATTAGGGTACGTGTTAGGGTAAGGGTAGGGGTTAGGGTTAGTGTACGCGTTAGGGTTAGGGTAGTGATTAAACCTATCCCACTCTCTCGATACCCCGTAGCACATAAAGGAATATTATTTGGGGGTCCAGCCATGGAGAAGAGTTTAGACACTAGGATTAGATAAGGAACACACCCATTATAAAGAAATCACATTAGGATTCTCTTTTTAAGCTGTTCCTTAAAACACTAGTGCTTAGGAAATCTATTGGAGGCAGAAGCACTCAAGGGTAGCCTAGGGTTAGGGTTAGGCTTAGCGTTAGGCTTAGGGTACGGCTTAGGGTACGGGTTCGGGGAGGGCTTCGGGTAGGGCGTAGGGTATGGGTTAGGGTTAGGGTTAGGGTTAGTGTTAGGGTTAGGGCTCGGTTTAGGGTACGGGTTAGGATTAGTGTACGTGTTAGGGTTAGGTTAGGGGTTAGGGTTAGGGTACGCGTTAGGGTTAGGGTAGTTATTAAACCTATCCCACTCTCTAGATACCCCTTAGCACGTAAAGGAATATTATTTGGGGGTCCAGCCATGGAGAAGAGTTTAGACACTAAGATAATATAAGGAACACACACATTATAAAGAAATCACATTAGGATTCTCTTTTTAAGCTGTTCCTTAAAACACTAGTGCTTAGGAAATCTATTGGAGGCAGAAGCAGTCAAGGGTAGCCTAGGGTTAGGGTTTGGCTTAGGGTTAGGCTTAGGGTACGGCTTAGGGTACGGGTTCGGGGAGGGCTTCGGGCACGGCGTAGGGTATGGGTTAGGGTTAGGGTTAGGGTTAGTGTTAGGGTTAGGGCTCGGTTTAGGGTACGGGTTAGGATTAGGGTACGTGTTAGGGTTAGGGTAGGGGTTAGTGTTAGGGTACGCGTTAGGGTTAGGGTAGTTATTAAACCTATCCCACTCTCTAGTTACCCCTTAGCACGTACAGGAATATTATTTGGGGGTCCAGCGATGGAGAAGAGTTTAGACACTAGGATAAGATAAGGATCACACACATTATAAAGAAATCACATTAGGATTCTCTTTTTAAGCTGTTCCTTAAAACACTAGTGCTTAGGAAATCTATTGGAGGCAGAAGCAGTCAAGGGTAGCCTAGGGTTAGGGTTAGGCTTAGGGTTAGGCTTCGGGTACGGCTTAGGGTACGGGTTCGGGGAGGGCTTCGGGTACGGCGTAGGGTATGGGTTAGGGTTAGGGTTAGGGTTAGTGTTAGGGTTAGGGCTCGGTTTAGGGTACGCGTTAGGATTAGGGTTCGTGTTAGGGTTAGGGTAGGGGTGAGGGTTAGGGTACGTGTTACGGATAGGGTAGTTATTAAACCTATCCCACTCTCTAGTTACCCATTAGCACGTAAAGGAATATTATTTGGGGGTCCAGCCATGGAGAAGAGTTTAGACACTAGGATAAGATAAGGAACACACCCATTATAAAGAAATCACATTAGGATTCTCTTTTTAAGCTGTTCCTTAAAACACTAGTGCTTAGGAAATCTATTGGAGGCAGAAGCAGTCAAGGGTAGCCTAGGGTTAGGGTTAGGCTTAGGGTTAGGCTTAGGGTACGGCTTAGGGTACGGGTTCGGGGAGGGCTTCGGGTACAGCGTAGGGTATGGGTTAGGGTTAGGGTTAGGGTTAGTGTTAGGGTTAGGGCTCGGTTTAGGGTACGGGTTAGGATTAGGGTACGTGTTAGGGTTAGGGTAGGGGTTAGGGTTAGGGTACGCGTTAGGGTTAGGGTAGTTATTAAACCTATCCCACTCTCTAGATACCCCTTAGCACGTAAAGGAATATTATTAGGGGGTCCAGCCATGGAGAAGAGTTTAGACACTAAGATAATATAAAGAACACACCCATTATAAAGAAATAACATTAGGATTCTCTTTTTAAGCTGTTCCTTAAAACACTAGTGCTTAGGAAATCTATTGGAGGCAGAAGCAGTCAAGGGTAGCCTAGGGTTAGGGTTAGGCTTAGGGTTAGGCTTAGGGTACGGCTTAGGGTACGGGTTCGGGGAGGGCTTCGGGTACGGCGTAGGGTATGGGTTAGGGTTAGGGTTAGGGTTAGTGTTAGGGTTAGGGCTCGGTTTAGGGTACGGGTTAGGATTAGGGTACGTGTTAGGGTTAGGGTAGGGGTTAGCGTTAGGGTACGCGTTAGGGTTAGGGTAGTTATTAAACCTATCCCACTGTCTAGTTACCCCTTAGCACGTAAAGGAATATTATTTGGGGGTCCAGCCATGGAGAAGAGTTTAGACACTAGGATAAGATAAGGAACACACACATTATAAAGAAATCACATTAGGATTCTCTTTTTAAGCTGTTCCTTAAAACACTAGTGCTTAGGAAATCTATTGGAGGCAGAAGCAGTCAAGGGTAGCCTAGGGTTAGGGTTAGGCTTAGGGTTTGGCTTAGGGTACGGCTTAGGGTACGGGTTCGGGGAGGGCTTCGGGTAGGGCGTAGGGTATGGGTTAGGGTTAGGGTTAGGGTTAGTGTTAGGGTTAGGGCTCGGTTTAGGGTACGGGTTAGGATTAGGGTACGTGTTAGGGTTAGGTTAGGGGTTAGGGTTAGGGTACGCGTTAGGGTTAGGGTAGTTATTAAACCTATCCCACTCTCTTGATACCCCTTAGCACGTAAAGGAATATGATTTGGGGGTCCAGCCATGGAGAAGAGTTTAGACACTAAGATAATATAAGGAACACACACATTATAAAGAAATCACATTAGGATTCTCTTTTTAAGCTGTTCCTTAAAACACTATTGCTTAGGAAATCTATTGGAGGCAGAAGCAGTCAAGGGTAGCCTAGGGTTAGGGTTAGGCTTAGGGTTAGGCTTAGGGTACGGCTTAGGGTACGGGTTCGGGGAGGGCTTCGGGTACGGCGTAGGGTATGGGTTAGGTTTAAGGTTAGGGTTAGTGTTAGGGTTAGGGCTCGGTTTAGGGTACGGGTTAAGATTAGGGTACGTGTTAGGGTTAGGGTAGGGGTTAGCGTTAGGGTACGTGTTAGGGTTAGGGTAGTTATTAAACCTATCCCACTCTCTAGTTACCCCTTAGCACGTAAAGGAATATTATTAGGGGGTCCAGCCATGGAGAAGAGTTTAGACACTAGGATAAGATAAGGAACACACCCATTATAAAGAAATCACATTAGGATTCTCTTTTTAAGCTGTTCCTTAAAACACTAGGGCTTAGGAAATCTATTGGAGGCAGGAGCAGTCAAGGGTAGCCTAGGGTTAGGGTTAGGCTTAGGGTTAGGCTTAGGGTACGGCTTAGGGTACGGGTTCGGGGAGGGCTTCGGGCACGGCGTAGGGTATGGGTTAGGGTTAGGGTTAGGGTTAGTGTTAGGGTTAGGGCTCGGTTTAGGGTACGGTTTAGGATTAGGGTACGTGTTAGGGTTAGGGTAGGGGTTAGCGTTAGGTTACACGTTAGGGTTAGGGTAGTTATTAAACCTATCCCACTCTCTAGTTACCCCTTAGCACGTAAAGGAATATTATTTGGGGGTCCAGCCGTGGAGAAGAGTTTAGACACTAGGATAAGTTAAGGAACACACCCATTATAAAGAAATCACATTAGGATTCTCTTTTTAAGCTGTTCCTTAAAACACTAGTGCTTAGGAAATCTATTGGAGGCAGAAGCAGTCAAGGGTAGCCTAGGGTTAGGGTTTGGCTTAGGGTTAGGCTTAGGGTACGGCTTAGGGTACGGGTTCGGGGAGGGCTTCGGGTACGGCGTAGGGTATGGGTTAGGGTTAGGGTTAGGGTTAGTGTTAGGGTTAGGGCTCGGTTTAGGGTACGGGTTAGGATTAGGGTACGTGTTAGGGTTAGGGTAGGGGTTAGGGTTAGGGTACGCGTTAGGGTTAGGGTAGTTATTAAACCTATCCCACTCTCTAGATACCCCTTAGCACGTAAAGGAATATTATTAGGGGGTCCAGCCATGGAGAAGAGTTTAGACACTAAGATAATATAAAGAACACACCCATTATAAAGAAATAACATTAGGATTCTCTTTTTAAGCTGTTCCTTAAAACACTAGTGCTTAGGAAATCTATTGGAGGCAGAAGCAGTGAAGGGTAGCCTAGGGTTAGGGTTAGGCTTAGGGTTAGGCTTAGGGTACGGCTTAGGGTACGTGTTCGGGGAGGGCTTCGGGTACGGCGTAGGGTATGGGTTAGGGTTAGGGTTAGGTTTAGTGTTAGGGTAAGGGCTCGTTTTAGGGTACGCGTTAGGATTAGGGTTCGTGTTAGGGTTAGGGTAGGGGTGAGGGTTAGGGTACGTGTTACGGATATGGTAGTTATTAAACCTATCCCACTCTCTAGTTACCCATTAGCACGTAAAGGAATATTATTTGGGGGTCCAGCCATGGAGAAGAGTTTAGACACTAGGATAAGATAAGGAACACACCCATTATAAAGAAATCACATTAGGATTCTCTTTTTAAGCTGTTCCTTAAAACACTAGTGCTTAGGAAATCTATTGGAGGCAGAAGCAGTCAAGGGTAGCCTAGGGTTAGGGTTAGGCTTATGGTTAGGCTTAGGGTACGGCTTAGGGTACGGGTTCGGGGAGGGCTTTGGGTACGGCGTAGGGTATGGGTTAGGGTTAGGGTTAGGGTTAGTGTTAGGGTTAGGGCTCGGTTTAGGGTACGGGTTAGGATTAGGGTACGTGTTAGGGTTAGGGTAGGGGTTAGCGTTAGGGTACGCGTTAGGGTTAGGGTAGTTATTAAACCTATCCCACTGTCTAGTTACCCCTTAGCACGTAAAGGAATATTATTTGGGGGTCCAGCCATGGAGAAGAGTTTAGACACTAGGATAAGATAAGGAACACACACATTACAAAGAAATCACATTACGATTCTCTTTTTAAGCTGTTCCTTAAAACACTAGTGCTTAGGAAATCTATTGGAGGCAGAAGCAGTCAAGGGTAGCCTAGGGTTAGGGTTAGGCTTAGGGTTTGGCTTAGGGTACGGCTTAGGGTACGGGTTCGGGGAGGGCTTCGGGTAGGGCGTAGGGTATGGGTTAGGGTTAGGGTTAGGGTTAGTGTTAGGGTTAGGGCTCGGTTTAGGGTACGGGTTAGGATTAGGGTACGTGTTAGGGTTAGGTTAGGGGTTAGGGTTAGGGTACGCGTTAGGGTTAGGGTAGTTATTAAACCTATCCCACTCTCTAGATACCCCTTAGCACGTAAAGGAATATGATTTGGGGGTACAGCCATGGAGAAGAGTTTAGACACTAAGATAATATAAGGAACACACACATTATAAAGAAATCACATTAGGATTCTCTTTTTAAGCTGTTCCTTAAAACACTAGTGCTTAGGAAATCTATTGGAGGCAGAAGCAGTCAAGGGTAGCCTAGGGTTAGGGTTAGGCTTAGGGTTAGGCTTAGGGTACGGCTTAGGGTACGGGTTCGGGGAGGGCTTCGGTTATGGCGTAGGGTATGGGTTAGGGTTAGGGTTAGGGTGAGTGTTAGGGTTAGGGCTCGGTTTAGGGTACGGGTTAGGATTAGGGTTCGTGTTAGGGTTAGGGTAGGGGTTAGGGTTAGGGTACGTGTTACGGATAGGGTAGTTATTAAACCTATCCCACTCTCTAGTTACCCCTTAGCACGTAAAGGAATATTATTTGGGGGTCCAGCCGTGGAGAAGAGTTTAGACACTAGGATAAGATAAGGAACACACCCATTATAAAGAAATCACATTAGGATTCTCTTTTTAAGCTGTTCCTTAAAACACTAGTGCTTAGGAAATCTATTGGAGGCAGAAGCAGTCAAGGGTAGCCTAGGGTTAGGGTTTGGCTTAGGGTTAGGCTTAGGGTACGGCTTAGGGTACGGGTTCGGGGAGGGCTTCGGGCACGGCGTAGGGTATGGGTTAGGGTTAGGGTTAGGGTTAGTGTTAGGGTTAGGGCTCGGTTTAGGGTACGGGTTAGGATTAGGGTACGTGTTAGGGTTAGGGTAGGGGTTAGCGTTAGGGTACGCGTTAGGGTTAGGGTAGTTATTAAACCTATCCCACTCTCTAGTTACCCCTTAGCACGTACAGGAATATTATTTGGGGGTCCAGCGATGGAGAAGAGTTTAGACACTAGGATTAGATAAGGAACACACCCATTATAAAGAAATCACATTAGGATTCTCTTTTTAAGCTGTTCCTTAAAACACTAGTGCTTAGGAAATCTATTGGAGGCAGAAGCAGTGAAGGGTAGCCTAGGGTTAGGGTTAGGCTTAGGGTTAGGCTTCGGGTACGGCTTAGGGTACGTGTTCGGTGAGGGCTTCGGGTACGGCGTAGGGTATGGGTTAGGGTTAGGGTTAGGTTTAGTGTTAGGGTTAGGGCTCGTTTTAGGGTACGGGTTAGGATTAGGGTTCGTGTTAGGGTTAGGGTAGGGGTGAGGGTTAGGGTACGTGTTACGGATAGGGTAGTTATTAAACCTATCCCACTCTCTAGTTACCCATTAGCACGTAAAGGAATATTATTTGGGGGTCCAGCCATGGAGAAGAGTTTAGACACTAGGATAAGATAAGGAACACACCCATTATAAAGAAATCACATTAGGATTCTCTTTTTAAGCTGTTCCTTAAAACACTAGTGCTTAGGAAATCTATTGGAGAAAGAAGCAGTCAAGGGTAGCCTAGGGTTAGGGTTAGGCTTAGGGTTAGGCTTAGGGTACGGCTTAGGGTACGGGTTCGGGGAGGGCTTCGGGTACGGCGTAGGGTATGGGTTAGGGTTAGGGTTAGGGTTAGTGTTAGGGTTAGTGCTCGGTTTAGGGTACGGGTTAGGATTAGGGTACGTGTTAGGGTTAGGGTAGGGGTTAGGGTTAGGGTACGCGTTAGGGTTAGGGTAGTTATTAAACCTATCCCACTCTCTAGATACCCCTTAGCACGTAAAGGAATATTATTAAGGGGTCCAGCCATGGAGAAGAGTTTTGACACTAAGATAATATAAGGAACACACACATAAAGAAATCACATTAGGATTCTCTTTTTAAGCTGTTCCTTAAAACACTAGTGCTTAGGAAATCTATTGGAGGCAGAAGCAGTCAAGGGTAGCCTAGGGTTAGGGTTAGGCTTACGGTTAGGCTTAGGGTACGGCTTAGGGTACGTGTTCGGGGAGGGCTTCGGGTACGGCGTAGGGTATGGGTTACGGTTAGGGTTAGGGTTAGTGTTAGGGTTAGGGCTCGGTTTAGGGTACGGGTTAGGATTAGGGTACATGTTAGGGTTAGGGTAGGGGTTAGGGTTAGGGTACGCGTTACGGTTAGGGTAGTTATTAAAACTATTCCAATCTCTAGATACCCCTTAGCACGTAAAGGAATATTATTTGGGGGTCCAGCCATGGAGAAGAGTTTAGACACTAAGATAATATAAGGAACACACCCATTATAAAGAAATAACATTAGGATTCTCTTTTTAAGCTGTTCCTTAAAACACTAGTGCTTAGGAAATCTATTGGAGGCAGAAGCAGTCAAGGGTAGCCTAGGGTTAGGGTTAGGCTTAGGGTACGGCTTAGGGTACGGGTTCGGGGAGGGCTTCGGGTACGGCGTAGGGTATGGGTTAGGGTTAGTGTTAGGGTTAGTGTTAGGGTTAGGGCTCGGTTTAGGGTACGGGTTAGGATTAGGGTACGTGTTAGGGTTAGGGTAGGGGTTAGCGTTAGGGTACGTGTTAGGGTTAGGGTAGTTATTAAACCTATCCCACTGTCTAGTTACCCCTTAGCACGTAAAGGAATATTATTTGGGGGTCCAGCCATGGAGAAGAGTTTAGACACTAGGATAAGATAAGGAACACACACATTATAAAGAAATCACATTAGGATTCTCTTTTTAAGCTGTTCCTTAAAACACTAGTGCTTAGGAAATCTATTGGAGGCAGAAGCACTCAAGGGTAGCCTAGGGTTAGGGTTAGGCTTAGGGTTAGGCTTAGGGTACGGCTTAGGGTACGGGTTCGGGGAGGGCTTCGGGTAGGGCGTAGGGTATGGGTTAGGGTTAGGGTTAGGGTTAGTGTTAGGGTTAGGGCTCGGTTTAGGGTACGGGTTAGGATTAGGGTACGTGTTAGGGTTAGGTTAGGGGTTAGGGTTAGGGTACGCGTTAGGGTTAGGGTAGTTATTAAACCTATCCCACTCTCTAGATACCCCTTAGCACGTAAAGGAATATTATTTGGGGGTCCAGCCATGGAGAAGAGTTTAGACACTAAGATAATATAAGGAACACACACATTATAAAGAAATCACATTAGGATTCTCTTTTTAAGCTGTTCCTTAAAACACTAGTGCTTAGGAAATCTATTGGAGGCAGAAGCAGTCAAGGGTAGCCTAGGGTTAGGGTTTGGCTTAGGGTTAGGCTTAGGGTATGGGTTCGGGGAGGGCTTCGGGCACGGCGTAGGGTATGGGTTAGGGTTAGGGTTAGGGTTAGTGTTAGGGTTAGGGCTCGGTTTAGGGTACGGGTTAGGATTAGGGTACGTGTTAGGGTTAGGGTAGGGGTTAGTGTTAGGGTACGCGTTAAGGTTAGGGTAGTTATTAAACCTATCCCACTCTCTAGTTACCCCTTAGCACGTACAGGAATATTATTTGGGGGTCCAGCGATGGAGAAGAGTTTAGACACTAGGATAAGATAAGGATCACACACATTATAAAGAAATCACATTAGGATTCTCTTTTTAAGCTGTTCCTTAAAACACTAGTGCTTAGGAAATCTATTGGAGGCAGAAGCAGTCAAGGGTAGCCTAGGGTTAGGGTTAGGCTTAGGGTTAGGCTTCGGGTACGGCTTAGGGTACGGGTTCGGGGAGGGCTTCGGGTACGGCGTAGGGTATGGGTTAGGGTTAGGGTTAGGGTTAGTGTTAGGGTTAGGGCTCGGTTTAGGGTACGGGTTAGGATTAGGGTACGTGTTAGGGTAAGGGTAGGGGTTAGGGTTAGGGTACGCGTTAGGGTTAGGGTAGTGATTAAACCTATCCCACTCTCTCGATACCCCTTAGCACATAAAGGAATATTATTTGGGGGTCCAGCCATGGAGAAGAGTTTAGACACTAGGATTAGATAAGGAACACACCCATTATAAAGAAATCACATTAGGATTCTCTTTTTAAGCTGTTCCTTAAAACACTAGTGCTTAGGAAATCTATTGGAGGCAGAAGCAGTGAAGGGTAGCCTAGGGTTAGGGTTAGGCTTAGGGTTAGGCTTAGGGTACGGCTTAGGGTACGTGTTCGGGGAGGGCTTCGGGTACGGCGTAGGGTATGGGTTAGGGTTAGGGTTAGGTTTAGTGTTAGGGTTAGGGCTCGTTTTAGGGTACGCGTTAGGATTAGGGTTCGTGTTAGGGTTAGGGTAGGGGTGAGGGTTAGGGTACGTGTTACGGATAGGGTAGTTATTAAACCTATCCCACTCTCTAGTTACCCATTAGCACGTAAAGGAATATTATTTGGGGGTCCAGCCATGGAGAAGAGTTTAGACACTAGGATAAGATAAGGAACACACCCATTATAAAGAAATCACATTAGGATTCTCTTTTTAAGCTGTTCCTTAAAACACTAGTGCTTAGGAAATCTATTGGAGGCAGAAGCAGTCAAGGGTAGCCTAGGGTTAGGGTTAGGCTTAGGGTTAGGCTTAGGGTACGGCTTAGGGTACGGGTTCGGGGAGGGCTTCGGGTACAGCGTAGGGTATGGGTTAGGGTTAGGGTTAGGGTTAGTGTTAGGGTTAGGGCTCGGTTTAGGGTACGGGTTAGGATTAGGGTACGTGTTAGGGTTAGGGTAGGGGTTAGGGTTAGGGTACGCGTTAGGGTTAGGGTAGTTATTAAACCTATCCCACTCTCTAGATACCCCTTAGCACGTAAAGGAATATTATTAGGGGGTCCAGCCATGGAGAAGAGTTTAGACACTAAGATAATATAAAGAACACACCCATTATAAAGAAATAACATTAGGATTCTCTTTTTAAGCTGTTCCTTAAAACACTAGTGCTTAGGAAATCTATTGGAGGCAGAAGCAGTCAAGAGTAGCCTAGGGTTAGGGTTAGGCTTAGGGTTAGGCTTAGGGTACGGCTTAGGGTACGGGTTCGGGGAGGGCTTCGGTTACGGCGTAGGGTATGGGTTAGGGTTAGGGTTAGGGTTAGTGTTAGGGTTAGGGCTCGGTTTAGGGTACGGGTTAGGATTAGGGTACGTGTTAGGGTTAGGGTAGGGGTTAGCGTTAGGGTACGCGTTAGGGTTAGGGTAGTTATTAAACCTATCCCACTGTGTAGTTACCCCTTAGCACGTAAAGGAATATTATTTGGGGGTCCAGCCATGGAGAAGAGTTTAGACACTAGGATAAGATAAGGAACACACACATTATAAAGAAATCACATTAGGATTCTCTTTTTAAGCTGTTCCTTAAAACACTAGTGCTTAGGAAATCTATTGGAGGCAGAAGCAGTCAAGGGTAGCCTAGGGTTAGGGTTAGGCTTAGGGTTTGGCTTAGGGTACGGCTTAGGGTACGGGTTCGGGGAGGGCTTCGGGTAGGGCGTAGGGTATGGGTTAGGGTTAGGGTTAGGGTTAGTGTTAGGGTTAGGGCTCGGTTTAGGGTACGGGTTAGGATTAGGGTACGTGTTAGGGTTAGGTTAGGGGTTAGGGTTAGGGTACGCGTTAGGGTTAGGGTAGTTATTAAACCTATCCCACTCTCTTGATACCCCTTAGCACGTAAAGGAATATGATTTGGGGGTCCAGCCATGGAGAAGAGTTTAGACACTAAGATAATATAAGGAACACACACATTATAAAGAAATCACATTAGGATTCTCTTTTTAAGCTGTTCCTTAAAACACTAGTGCTTAGGAAATCTATTGGAGGCAGAAGCAGTCAAGGGTAGCCTAGGGTTAGGGTTAGGCTTAGGGTTAGGCTTAGGGTACGGCTTAGGGTACGGGTTCGGGGAGGGCTTCGGGTACGGCGTAGGGTATGGGTTAGGTTTAAGGTTAGGGTTAGTGTTAGGGTTAGGGCTCGGTTTAGGGTACGGGTTAAGATTAGGGTACGTGTTAGGGTTAGGGTAGGGGTTAGCGTTAGGGTACGTGTTAGGGTTAGGGTAGTTATTAAACCTATCCCACTCTCTAGTTACCCCTTAGCACGTAAAGGAATATTATTAGGGGGTCCAGCCATGGAGAAGAGTTTAGACACTAGGATAAGATAAGGAACACACCCATTATAAAGAAATCACATTAGGATTCTCTTTTTAAGCTGTTCCTTAAAACACTAGGGCTTAGGAAATCTATTGGAGGCAGGAGCAGTCAAGGGTAGCCTAGGGTTAGGGTTAGGCTTAGGGTTAGGCTTAGGGTATGGCTTAGGGTACGGGTTCAGGGAGGGCTTCGGGCACGGCGTAGGGTATGGGTTAGGGTTAGGGTTAGGGTTAGTGTTAGGGTTAGGGCTCGGTTTAGGGTACGGTTTAGGATTAGGGTACGTGTTAGGGTTAGGGTAGGGGTTAGCGTTAGGTTACACGTTAGGGTTAGGGTAGTTATTAAACCTATCCCACTCTCTAGTTACCCCTTAGCACGTAAAGGAATATTATTTGGGGGTCCAGCCGTGGAGAAGAGTTTAGACACTAGGATAAGTTAAGGAACACACCCATTATAAAGAAATCACATTAGGATTCTCTTTTTAAGCTGTTCCTTAAAACACTAGTGCTTAGGAAATCTATTGGAGGCAGAAGCAGTCAAGGGTAGCCTAGGGTTAGGGTTTGGCTTAGGGTTAGGCTTAGGGTACGGCTTAGGGTACGGGTTCGGGGAGGGCTTCGGGTACGGCGTAGGGTATGGGTTAGGGTTAGGGTTAGGGTTAGTGTTAGGGTTAGGGCTCGGTATAGGGTACGGGTTAGGATTAGGGTACGTGTTAGGGTTAGGGTAGGGGTTAGGGTTAGGGTACGCGTTAGGGTTAGGGTAGTTATTAAACCTATCCCACTCTCTAGATACCCCTTAGCAGGTAAAGGAATATTATTTGGGGGTCCAGCCATGGAGAAGAGTTTAGACACTAGGATAAGATAAGGAACACACACATTATAAAGAAATCACATTACGATTCTCTTTTTAAGCTGTTCCTTAAAACACTAGTGCTTAGGAAATCTATTGGAGGCAGAAGCAGTCAAGGGTAGCCTAGGGTTAGGGTTAGCCTTAGGGTTTGGCTTAGGGTACGGCTTAGGGTACGGGTTCGGGGAGGGCTTCGGGTAGGGCGTAGGGTATGGGTTAGGGTTAGGGTTAGGGTTAGTGTTAGGGTTAGGGCTCGGTTTAGGGTACGGGTTAGGATTAGGGTACGTGTTAGGGTTAGGGTAGGGGTTAGCGTTAGGGTACGTGTTAGGGTTAGGGTAGTTATTAAACCTATCCCACTCTCTAGTTACCCCTTAGCACGTAAAGGAATATTATTAGGGGGTCCAGCCATGGAGAAGAGTTTAGACACTAGGATAAGATAAGGAACACACCCATTATAAAGAAATCACATTAGGATTCTCTTTTTAAGCTGTTCCTTAAAACACTAGGGCTTAGGAAATCTATTGGAGGCAGGAGCAATCAAGGGTAGCCTAGGGTTAGGGTTAGGCTTAGGGTTAGGCTTAGGGTACGGCTTAGGGTACGGGTTCGGGGAGGGCTTCGGGCACGGCGTAGGGTATGGGTTAGGGTTAGGGTTAGGGTTAGTGTTAGGGTTAGGGCTCGGTTTAGGGTACGGGTTAGGATTAGGGTACGTGTTAGGGTTAGGGTAGGGGTTAGCGTTAGGTTACACGTTAGGGTTAGGGTAGTTATTAAACCTATCCCACTCTCTAGTTACCCCTTAGCACGTAAAGGAATATTATTTGGGGGTCCAGCCATGGAGAAGAGTTTAGACACTAGGATAAGATAAGGAACACACCCATTATAAAGAAATCACATTAGGATTCTCTTTTTAAGCTGTTCCTTAAAACACTAGTGCTTAGGAAATCTATTGGAGGCAGAAGCAGTCAAGGGTAGCCTAGGGTTAGGGTTAGGCTTAGGGTTAGGCTTAGGGTACGGCTTAGGGTACGGGTTCGGGGAGGGCTTCGGTTATGGCGTAGGGTATGGGTTAGGGTTAGGGTTAGGGTGAGTGTTAGGGTTAGGGCTCGGTTTAGGGTACGGGTTAGGATTAGGGTTCGTGTTAGGGTTAGGGTAGGGGTTAGGGTTAGGGTACGTGTTACGGATAGGGTAGTTATTAAACCTATCCCACTCTCTAGTTACCCCTTAGCACGTAAAGGAATATTATTTGGGGGTCCAGCCGTGGAGAAGAGTTTAGACACTAGGATAAGATAAGGAACACACCCATTATAAAGAAATCACATTAGGATTCTCTTTTTAAGCTGTTCCTTAAAACACTAGTGCTTAGGAAATCTATTGGAGGCAGAAGCAGTCAAGGGTAGCCTAGGGTTAGGGTTAGGCTTAGGGTTAGGCTTAGGGTACGGCTTAGGGTACGGGTTCGGGGAGGGCTTCGGGTACGGCGTAGGGTATGGGTTAGGTTTAAGGTTAGGGTTAGTGTTAGGGTTAGGGCTCGGTTTAGGGTACGGGTTAAGATTAGGGTACGTGTTAGGGTTAGGGTAGGGGTTAGCGTTAGGGTACGTGTTAGGGTTAGGGTAGTTATTAAACCTATCCCACTCTCTAGTTACCCCTTAGCACGTAAAGGAATATTATTAGGGGGTCCAGCCATGGAGAAGAGTTTAGACACTAGGATAAGATAAGGAACACACCCATTATAAAGAAATCACATTAGGATTCTCTTTTTAAGCTGTTCCTTAAAACACTAGGGCTTAGGAAATCTATTGGAGGCAGGAGCAGTCAAGGGTAGCCTAGGGTTAGGGTTAGGCTTAGGGTTAGGCTTAGGGTACGGCTTAGGGTACGGGTTCGGGGAGGGCTTCGGGCACGGCGTAGGGTATGGGTTAGGGTTAGGGTTAGGGTTAGTGTTAGGGTTAGGGCTCGGTTTAGGGTACGGTTTAGGATTAGGGTACGTGTTAGGGTTAGGGTAGGGGTTAGCGTTAGGTTACACGTTAGGGTTAGGGTAGTTATTAAACCTATCCCACTCTCTAGTTACCCCTTAGCACGTAAAGGAATATTATTTGGGGGTCCAGCCGTGGAGAAGAGTTTAGACACTAGGATAAGTTAAGGAACACACCCATTATAAAGAAATCACATTAGGATTCTCTTTTTAAGCTGTTCCTTAAAACACTAGTGCTTAGGAAATCTATTGGAGGCAGAAGCAGTCAAGGGTAGCCTAGGGTTAGGGTTTGGCTTAGGGTTAGGCTTAGGGTACGGCTTAGGGTACGGGTTCGGGGAGGGCTTCGGGTACGGCGTAGGGTATGGGTTAGGGTTAGGGTTAGGGTTAGTGTTAGGGTTAGGGCTCGGTATAGGGTACGGGTTAGGATTAGGGTACGTGTTAGGGTTAGGGTAGGGGTTAGGGTTAGGGTACGCGTTAGGGTTAGGGTAGTTATTAAACCTATCCCACTCTCTAGATACCCCTTAGCACGTAAAGGAATATTATTTGGGGGTCCAGCCATGGAGAAGAGTTTAGACACTAGGATAAGATAAGGAACACACACATTATAAAGAAATCACATTACGATTCTCTTTTTAAGCTGTTCCTTAAAACACTAGTGCTTAGGAAATCTATTGGAGGCAGAAGCAGTCAAGGGTAGCCTAGGGTTAGGGTTAGGCTTAGGGTTTGGCTTAGGGTACGGCTTAGGGTACGGGTTCGGGGAGGGCTTCGGGTAGGGCGTAGGGTATGGGTTAGGGTTAGGGTTAGGGTTAGTGTTAGGGTTAGGGCTCGGTTTAGGGTACGGGTTAGGATTAGGGTACGTGTTAGGGTTAGGTTAGGGGTTAGGGTTAGGGTATGCGTTAGGGTTAGGGTAGTTATTAAACCTATCCCACTCTCTAGATACCCCTTAGCACGTAAAGGAATATGATTTGGGGGTCCAGCCATGGAGAAGAGTTTAGACACTAAGATAATATAAGGAACACACACATTATAAAGAAATCACATTAGGATTCTCTTTTTAAGCTGTTCCTTAAAACACTAGTGCTTAGGAAATCTATTGGAGGCAGAAGCAGTCAAGGGTAGCCTAGGGTTAGGGTTAGGCTTAGGGTTAGGCTTAGGGTACGGCTTAGGGTACGGGTTCGGGGAGGGCTTCGGGTACGGCGTAGGGTATGGGTTAGGTTTAAGGTTAGGGTTAGTGTTAGGGTTAGGGCTCGGTTTAGGGTACGGGTTAAGATTAGGGTACGTGTTAGGGTTAGGGTAGGGGTTAGCGTTAGGGTACGTGTTAGGGTTAGGGTAGTTATTAAACCTATCCCACTCTCTAGTTACCCCTTAGCACGTAAAGGAATATTATTAGGGGGTCCAGCCATGGAGAAGAGTTTAGACACTAGGATAAGATAAGGAACACACCCATTATAAAGAAATCACATTAGGATTCTCTTTTTAAGCTGTTCCTTAAAACACTAGGGCTTAGGAAATCTATTGGAGGCAGGAGCAATCAAGGGTAGCCTAGGGTTAGGGTTAGGCTTAGGGTTAGGCTTAGGGTACGGCTTAGGGTACGGGTTCGGGGAGGGCTTCGGGCACGGCGTAGGGTATGGGTTAGGGTTAGGGTTAGGGTTAGTGTTAGGGTTAGGGCTCGGTTTAGGGTACGGGTTAGGATTAGGGTACGTGTTAGGGTTAGGGTAGGGGTTAGCGTTAGGTTACACGTTAGGGTTAGGGTAGTTATTAAACCTATCCCACTCTCTAGTTACCCCTTAGCACGTAAAGGAATATTATTTGGGGGTCCAGCCATGGAGAAGAGTTTAGACACTAGGATAAGATAAGGAACACACCCATTATAAAGAAATCACATTAGGATTCTCTTTTTAAGCTGTTCCTTAAAACACTAGTGCTTAGGAAATCTATTGGAGGCAGAAGCAGTCAAGGGTAGCCTAGGGTTAGGGTTAGGCTTAGGGTTAGGCTTAGGGTACGGCTTAGGGTACGGGTTCGGGGAGGGCTTCGGTTATGGCGTAGGGTATGGGTTAGGGTTAGGGTTAGGGTGAGTGTTAGGGTTAGGGCTCGGTTTAGGGTACGGGTTAGGATTAGGGTTCGTGTTAGGGTTAGGGTAGGGGTTAGGGTTAGGGTACGTGTTACGGATAGGGTAGTTATTAAACCTATCCCACTCTCTAGTTACCCCTTAGCACGTAAAGGAATATTATTTGGGGGTCCAGCCGTGGAGAAGAGTTTAGACACTAGGATAAGATAAGGAACACACCCATTATAAAGAAATCACATTAGGATTCTCTTTTTAAGCTGTTCCTTAAAACACTAGTGCTTAGGAAATCTATTGGAGGCAGAAGCAGTCAAGGGTAGCCTAGGGTTAGGGTTTGGCTTAGGGTTAGGCTTAGGGTACGGCTTAGGGTACGGGTTCGGGGAGGGCTTCGGGCACGGCGTAGGGTATGGGTTAGGGTTAGGGTTAGGGTTAGTGTTAGGGTTAGGGCTCGGTTTAGGGTACGGGTTAGGATTAGGGTACGTGTTAGGGTTAGGGTAGGGGTTAGCGTTAGGGTACGCGTTAGGGTTAGGGTAGTTATTAAACCTATCCCACTCTCTAGTTACCCCTTAGCACGTACAGGAATATTATTTGGGGGTCCAGCGATGGAGAAGAGTTTAGACACTAGGATAAGATAAGGATCACACACATTATAAAGAAATCACATTAGGATTCTCTTTTTAAGCTGTTCCTTAAAACACTAGTGCTTAGGAAATCTATTGGAGGCAGAAGCAGTCAAGGGTAGCCTAGGGTTAGGGTTAGGCTTAGGGTTAGGCTTTGGGTACGGCTTAGGGTACGGGTTCGGGGAGGGCTTCGGGTACGGCGTAGGGTATGGGTTAGGGTTAGGGTTAGGGTTAGTGTTAGGGTTAGGGCTCGGTTTAGGGTACGGGTTAGGATTAGGGTACGTGTTAGGGTAAGGGTAGGGGTTAGGGTTAGGGTACGCGTTAGGGTTAGGGTAGTGATTAAACCTATCCCACTCTCTCGATACCCCGTAGCACATAAAGGAATATTATTTGGGGGTCCAGCCATGGAGAAGAGTTTAGACACTAGGATTAGATAAGGAACACACCCATTATAAAGAAATCACATTAGGATTCTCTTTTTAAGCTGTTCCTTAAAACACTAGTGCTTAGGAAATCTATTGGAGGCAGAAGCAGTGAAGGGTAGCCTAGGGTTAGGGTTAGGCTTAGGGTTAGGCTTAGGGTACGGCTTAGGGTACGTGTTCGGTGAGGGCTTCGGGTACGGCGTAGTGTCTGGGTTAGGGTTAGGGTTAGGTTTAGTGTTAGGGTTAGGGCTCGTTTTAGGGTACGGGTTAGGATTAGGGTTCGTGTTAGGGTTAGGGTAGGGGTGAGGGTTAGGGTACGTGTTACGGATAGGGTAGTTATTAAACCTATCCCACTCTCTAGTTACCCATTAGCACGTAAAGGAATATTATTTGGGGGTCCAGCCATGGAGAAGAGTTTAGACACTAGGATAAGATAAGGAACACACCTATTATAAAGAAATCACATTAGGATTCTCTTTTTAAGCTGTTCCTTAAAACACTAGTGCTTAGGAAATCTATTGGAGAAAGAAGCAGTCAAGGGTAGCCTAGGGTTAGGGTTAGGCTTAGGGTTAGGCTTAGGGTACGGCTTAGGGTACGGGTTCGGGGAGGGCTTCGGGTACGGCGTAGGGTATGGGTTAGGGTTAGGGTTAGGGTTAGTGTTAGGGTTAGGGCTCGGTTTAGGGTACGGGTTAGGATTAGGGTACGTGTTAGGGTTAGGGTAGGGGTTAGGGTTAGGGTACGCGTTAGGGTTAGGGTAGTTATTAAACCTATCCCACTCTCTAGATACCCCTTAGCACGTAAAGGAATATTATTAGGGGGTCCAGCCATGGAGAAGAGTTTTGACACTAAGATAATATAAGGAACACACACATAAAGAAATCACATTAGGATTCTCTTTTTAAGCTGTTCCTTAAAACACTAGTGCTTAGGAAATCTATTGGAGGCAGAAGCAGTCAAGGGTAGCCTAGGGTTAGGGTTAGGCTTACGGTTAGGCTTAGGGTACGGCTTAGGGTACGTGTTCGGGGAGGGCTTCGGGTACGGCGTAGGGTATGGGTTACGGTTAGGGTTAGGGTTAGTGTTAGGGTTAGGGCTCGGTTTAGGGTACGGGTTAGGATTAGGGTACATGTTAGGGTTAGGGTAGGGGTTAGGGTTAGGGTACGCGTTACGGTTAGGGTAGTTATTAAAACTATTCCAATCTCTAGATACCCCTTAGCACGTAAAGGAATATTATTTGGGGGTCCAGCCATGGAGAAGAGTTTAGACACTAGGATAAGATAAGGAACACACCCATTATAAAGAAATCACATTAGGATTCTCTTTTTAAGCTGTTCCTTAAAACACTAGTGCTTAGGAAATCTATTGGAGGCAGAAGCAGTCAAGGGTAGCCTAGGGTTAGGGTTAGGCTTAGGGTTAGGCTTAGGGTACGGCTTAGGGTACGGGTTCGGGGAGGGCTTCGGGTACGGCGTAGGGTATGGGTTAGGGTTAGGGTTAGGGTTAGTGTTAGGGTTAGGGCTCGGTTTAGGGTACGGGTTAGGATTAGGGTACGTGTTAGGGTTAGGGTAGGGGTTAGCGTTAGGGTACGCGTTAGGGTTAGGGTAGTTATTAAACCTATCCCACTGTCTAGTTACCCCTTAGCACGTAAAGGAATATTATTTGGGGGTCCAGCCATGGAGAAGAGTTTAGACACTAGGATAAGATAAGGAACACACACATTATAAAGAAATCACATTATGATTCTCTTTTTAAGCTGTTCCTTAAAACACTAGTGCTTAGGAAATCTATTGGAGGCAGAAGCAGTCAAGGGTAGCCTAGGGTTAGGGTTAGGCTTAGGGTTTGGCTTAGGGTACGGCTTAGGGTACGGGTTCGGGGAGGGCTTCGGGTAGGGCGTAGGGTATGGGTTAGGGTTAGGGTTAGGGTTAGTGTTAGGGTTAGGGCTCGGTTTAGGGTACGGGTTAGGATTAGGGTACGTGTTAGGGTTAGGTTAGGGGTTAGGGTTAGGGTATGCGTTAGGGTTAGGGTAGTTATTAAACCTATCCCACTGTCTAGATACCCCTTAGCACGTAAAGGAATATGATTTGGGGGTCCAGCCATGGAGAAGAGTTTAGACACTAAGATAATATAAGGAACACACACATTATAAAGAAATCACATTAGGATTCTCTTTTTAAGCTGTTCCTTAAAACACTAGTGCTTAGGAAATCTATTGGAGGCAGAAGCAGTCAAGGGTAGCCTAGGGTTAGGGTTAGGCTTAGGGTTAGGCTTAGGGTACGGCTTAGGGTACGGGTTCGGGGAGGGCTTCGGGTACGGCGTAGGGTATGGGTTAGGTTTAAGGTTAGGGTTAGTGTTAGGGTTAGGGCTCGGTTTAGGGTACGGGTTAAGATTAGGGTACGTGTTAGGGTTAGGGTAGGGGTTAGCGTTAGGGTACGTGTTAGGGTTAGGGTAGTTATTAAACCTATCCCACTCTCTAGTTACCCCTTAGCACGTAAAGGAATATTATTAGGGGGTCCAGCCATGGAGAAGAGTTTAGACACTAGGATAAGATAAGGAACACACCCATTATAAAGAAATCACATTAGGATTCTCTTTTTAAGCTGTTCCTTAAAACACTAGGGCTTAGGAAATCTATTGGAGGCAGGAGCAATCAAGGGTAGCCTAGGGTTAGGGTTAGGCTTAGGGTTAGGCTTAGGGTACGGCTTAGGGTACGGGTTCGGGGAGGGCTTCGGGCACGGCGTAGGGTATGGGTTAGGGTTAGGGTTAGGGTTAGTGTTAGGGTTAGGGCTCGGTTTAGGGTACGGGTTAGGATTAGGGTACGTGTTAGGGTTAGGGTAGGGGTTAGCGTTAGGTTAAACGTTAGGGTTAGGGTAGTTATTAAACCTATCCCACTCTCTAGTTACCCCTTAGCACGTAAAGGAATATTATTTGGGGGTCCAGCCATGGAGAAGAGTTTAGACACTAGGATAAGATAAGGAACACACCCATTATAAAGAAATCACATTAGGATTCTCTTTTTAAGCTGTTCCTTAAAACACTAGTGCTTAGGAAATCTATTGGAGGCAGAAGCAGTCAAGGGTAGCCTAGGGTTAGGGTTAGGCTTAGGGTTAGGCTTAGGGTACGGCTTAGGGTACGGGTTCGGGGAGGGCTTCGGTTATGGCGTAGGGTATGGGTTAGGGTTAGGGTTAGGGTGAGTGTTAGGGTTAGGGCTCGGTTTAGGGTACGGGTTAGGATTAGGTTTCGTGTTAGGGTTAGGGTAGGGGTTAGGGTTAGGGTACGTGTTACGGATAGGGTAGTTATTAAACCTATCCCACTCTCTAGTTACCCCTTAGCACGTAAAGGAATATTATTTGGGGGTCCAGCCGTGGAGAAGAGTTTAGACACTAGGATAAGATAAGGAACACACCCATTATAAAGAAATCACATTAGGATTCTCTTTTTAAGCTGTTCCTTAAAACACTAGTGCTTAGGAAATCTATTGGAGGCAGAAGCAGTCAAGGGTAGCCTAGGGTTAGGGTTTGGCTTAGGGTTAGGCTTAGGGTACGGCTTAGGGTACGGGTTCGGGGAGGGCTTCGGGCACGGCGTAGGGTATGGGTTAGGGTTAGGGTTAGGGTTAGTGTTAGGGTTAGGGCTCGGTTTAGGGTACGGTTTAGGATTAGGGTACGTGTTAGGGTTAGGGTAGGGGTTAGCGTTAGGGTACGCGTTAGGGTTAGGGTAGTTATTAAACCTATCCCACTCTCTAGTTACCCCTTAGCACGTACAGGAATATTATTTGGGGGTCCAGCGATGGAGAAGAGTTTAGACACTAGGATAAGATAAGGATCACACACATTATAAAGAAATCACATTAGGATTCTCTTTTTAAGCTGTTCCTTAAAACACTAGTGCTTAGGAAATCTATTGGAGGCAGAAGCAGTCAAGGGTAGCCTAGGGTTAGGGTTAGGCTTAGGGTTAGGCTTTGGGTACGGCTTAGGGTACGGGTTCGGGGAGGGCTTCGGGTACGGCGTAGGGTATGGGTTAGGGTTAGGGTTAGGGTTAGTGTTAGGGTTAGGGCTCGGTTTAGGGTACGGGTTAGGATTAGGGTACGTGTTAGGGTAAGGGTAGGGGTTAGGGTTAGGGTACGCGTTAGGGTTAGGGTAGTGATTAAACCTATCCCACTCTCTCAATACCCCGTAGCACATAAAGGAATATTATTTGGGGGTCCAGCCATGGAGAAGAGTTTAGACACTAGGATTAGATAAGGAACACACCCATTATAAAGAAATCACATTAGGATTCTCTTTTTAAGCTGTTCCTTAAAACACTAGTGCTTAGGAAATCTATTGGAGGCAGAAGCAGTGAAGGGTAGCCTAGGGTTAGGGTTAGGCTTAGGGTTAGGCTTAGGGTACGGCTTAGGGTACGTGTTCGGTGAGGGCTTCGGGTACGGCGTAGTGTCTGGGTTAGGGTTAGGGTTAGGTTTAGTGTTAGGGTTAGGGCTCGTTTTAGGGTACGGGTTAGGATTAGGGTTCGTGTTAGGGTTAGGGTAGGGGTGAGGGTTAGGGTACGTGTTACGGATAGGGTAGTTATTAAACCTATCCCACTCTCTAGTTACCCATTAGCACGTAAAGGAATATTATTTGGGGGTCCAGCCATGGAGAAGAGTTTAGACACTAGGATAAGATAAGGAACACACCCATTATAAAGAAATCACATTAGGATTCTCTTTTTAAGCTGTTCCTTAAAACACTAGTGCTTAGGAAATCTATTGGAGAAAGAAGCAGTCAAGGGTAGCCTAGGGTTAGGGTTAGGCTTAGGGTTAGGCTTAGGGTACGGCTTAGGGTACGGGTTCGGGGAGGGCTTCGGGTACGGCGTAGGGTATGGGTTAGGGTTAGGGTTAGGGTTAGTGTTAGGGTTAGGGCTCGGTTTAGGGTACGGGTTAGGATTAGGGTACGTGTTAGGGTTAGGGTAGGGGTTAGGGTTAGGGTACGCGTTAGGGTTAGGGTAGTTATTAAACCTATCCCACTCTCTAGATACCCCTTAGCACGTAAAGGAATATTATTAGGGGGTCCAGCCATGGAGAAGAGTTTTGACACTAAGATAATATAAGGAACACACACATAAAGAAATCACATTAGGATTCTCTTTTTAAGCTGTTCCTTAAAACACTAGGGCTTAGGAAATCTATTGGAGGCAGGAGCAATCAAGGGTAGCCTAGGGTTAGGGTTAGGCTTAGGGTTAGGCTTAGGGTACGGCTTAGGGTACAGGTTCGGGGAGGGCTTCGGGCACGGCGTAGGGTATGGGTTAGGGTTAGGGTTAGGGTTAGTGTTAGGGTTAGGGCTCGGTTTAGGGTACGGGTTAGGATTAGGGTACGTGTTAGGGTTAGGGTAGGGGTTAGCGTTAGGTTACACGTTAGGGTTAGGGTAGTTATTAAACCTATCCCACTCTCTAGTTACCCCTTAGCACGTAAAGGAATATTATTTGGGGGTCCAGCCATGGAGAAGAGTTTAGACACTAGGATAAGATAAGGAACACACCCATTATAAAGAAATCACATTAGGATTCTCTTTTTAAGCTGTTCCTTAAAACACTAGTGCTTAGGAAATCTATTGGAGGCAGAAGCAGTCAAGGGTAGCCTAGGGTTAGGGTTAGGCTTAGGGTTAGGCTTAGGGTACGGCTTAGGGTACGGGTTCGGGAAGGGCTTCGGGCACGGCGTAGGGTATGGGTTAGGGTTAGGGCTAGGGTTAGTGTTAGGGTTAGGGCTCGGTTTAGGGTACGGGTTAAGATTAGGGTACGTGTTAGGGTTAGGGTAGGGGTTAGCGTTAGGGTACGCGTTAGGGTTAGGGTAGTTATTAAACCTATCCCACTCTCTAGTTACCCCTTAGCACGTACAGGAATATTATTTGGGGGTCCAGCCATGGAGAAGAGTTTAGACACTAGGATAAGATAAGGATCACACACATTATAAAGAAAACACATTAGGATTCTCTTTTTAAGCTGTTCCTTAAAACACTAGTGCTTAGGAAATCTATTGGAGGCAGAAGCAGTCAAGGGTAGCCTAGCGTTAGGGTTAGGCTTAGGGTTAGGCTTCGGGTACGGCTTAGGGTACGGGTTCGGGGAGGGCTTCGGGTACGGCGTAGGGTATGGGTTAGGGTTAGGGTTAGGGTTAGTGTTAGAGTTAGGGCTCGGTTTAGGGTACGGGTTAGGAATAGGGTACGTGTTAGGGTAAGGGTAGGGGTTAGGGTTAGGGTACGCGTTAGGGTTAGGGTAGTGATTAAACCTATCCCACTCTCTCGATACCTCTTAGCACATAAAGGAATATTATTTGGGGGTCCAGCCATGGAGAAGAGTTTAGACACTAGGATTAGATAAGGAACACACCCATTATAAAGAAATCACATTAGGATTCTCTTTTTAAGCTGTTCCTTAAAACACTAGTGCTTAGGAAATCTATTGGAGGCAGAAGCAGTCAAGGGTAGCCTAGGGTTAGGGTTAGGCTTAGGGTTAGGCTTAGGGTACGGCTTAGGGTACGTGTTCGGGGAGGGCTTCGGGTACGGCGTAGGGTATGGGTTAGGGTTAGGGTTAGGTTTAGTGTTAGGGTTAGGGCTCGTTTTAGGGTACGGGTTAGGATTAGGGTTCGTGTTAGGGTTAGGGTAGGGGTGAGGGTTAGGGTACGTGTTACGGATAGGGTAGTTATTAAACCTATCCCACTCTCTAGTTACCCATTAGCACGTAAAGGAATATTATGTGGGGGTCCAGCCATGGAGAAGAGTTTAGACACTAGGATAAGATAAGGAACACACCCATTATAAAGAAATCACATTAGGATTCTCTTTTTAAGCTGTTCCTTAAAACACTAGTGCTTAGGAAATCTATTGGAGGCCGAAGCAGTCAAGGGTAGCCTAGGGTTAGGGTTAGGCTTAGGGTTAGGCTTAGGGTACGGCTTAGGGTATGGGTTCGGGGAGGGCTTCGGGTAGGGCGTAGGGTATGGGTTAGGGTTAGGGTTAGGGTTAGTGTTAGGGTTAGGGCTCGGTTTAGGGTACGGGTTAGGATTAGGGTACGTGTTAGGGTTAGGTTAGGGGTTTGGGTTAGGGTACGCGTTAGGGTTAGGGTAGTTATTAAACCTATCCCACTCTCTAGATACCCCTTAGCACGTAAAGGAATATTATTTGGGGGTCCAGCCATGGAGAAGAGTTTAGACACTAAGATAATATAAGGAACACACACATTATAAAGAAATCACATTAGGATTCTCTTTTTAAGCTGTTCCTTAAAACACTAGTGCTTAGGAAATCTATTGGAGGCAGAAGCAGTCAAGGGTAGCCTAGGGTTAGGGTTAGGCTTAGGGTTAGGCTTCGGGTACGGCTTAGGGTACGGGTTCGGGGAGGGCTTCGGGTACGGCGTAGGGTATGGGTTAGGGTTAGGGTTAGGGTTAGTGTTAGGGTTAGGGCTCGGTTTAGTGTACGGGTTAGGATTAGGGTACGTGTTAGGGTAAGGGTAGGGGTTAGGGTTAGGGTACGCGTTAGGGTTAGGGTAGTGATTAAACCTATCCCACTCTCTCGATACCCCTTAGCACATAAAGGAATATTATTTGGGGGTCCAGCCATGGAGAAGAGTTTAGACACTAGGATTAGATAAGGAATACACCCATTATAAAGAAATCACATTAGGATTCTCTTTTTAAGCTGTTCCTTAAAACACTAGTGCTTACGAAATCTATTGGAGGCAGAAGCAGTCAAGGGTAGCCTAGGGTTAGGGTTAGGCTTAGGGTTAGGCTTAGGGTACGGCTTAGGGTACGTGTTCGGGGAGGGCTTCGGGTACGGCGTAGGGTATGGGTTAGGGTTAGGGTTAGGTTTAGTGTTAGGGTTAGGGCTCGTTTTAGGGTACGGGTTAGGATTAGGGTTCGTGTTAGGGTTAGGATAGGGGTGAGGGTTAGGGTACGTGTTACGGATAGGGTAGTTATTAAACCTATCCCACTCTCTAGTTACCCATTAGCACGTAAAGGAATATTATTTGGGGGTCCAGCCATGGAGAAGAGTTTAGACACTAGGATAAGATAAGGAACACACCCATTATAAAGAAATCACATTAGGATTCTCTTTTTAAGCTGTTCCTTAAAACACTAGTGCTTAGGAAATCTATTGGAGGCAGAAGCAGTCAAGGGTAGCCTAGGGTTAGGGTTAGGCTTAGGGTTAGGCTTAGGGTACGGCTTAGGGTACGGGTTCGGGGAGGGCTTCGGGTACGGCGTAGGGTATGGGTTAGGGTTAGGGTTAGGGTTAGTGTTAGGGTTAGGGCTCGGTTTAGGGTACGGGTTAGGATTAGGGTACGTGTTAGGTTTAGGGTAGGGGTTAGGGTTAGGGTACGCGTTAGGGTTAGGGTAGTTATTAAACCTATCCCACTCTCTAGATACCCCTTAGCACGTAAAGGAATATTATTAGGGGGTCCAGCCATGGAGAAGAGTTTAGACACTAAGATAATATAAGGAACACACACATTATAAAGAAATCACATTAGGATTCTCTTTTTAAGCTGTTCCTTAAAACACTAGTGCTTAGGAAATCTATTGGAGGCAGAAGCAGTCAAGGGTAGCCTAGGGTTAGGGTTAGGCTTACGGTTAGGCTTACGGTACGGCTTAGGGTACGTGTTCGGGGAGGGCTTCGGGTACGGCGTAGGGTATGGGTTACGGTTAGGGTTAGGGTTAGTGTTAGGGTTAGGGCTCGGTTTAGGGTACGGGTTAGGATTAGGGTACATGTTAGGGTTAGGGTAGGGGTTAGGGTTAGGGTACGCATTACGGTTAGGTTAGTTATTAAACCTATCCCACTCTCTAGATTCCCCTTAGCACGTAAAGGAATATTATTTGGGGGTCCAGCCATGGAGAAGGGTTTAGACACTAAGATAATATAAGGAACACACACATTATAAAGAAATAACATTAGGATTCTCTTTTTAAGCTGTTCCTTAAAACACTAGTGCTTAGGAAATCTATTGGAGGCAGAAGCAGTCAAGGGTAGCGTAGGGTTAGGGTTAGGCTTAGGGTTAGGCTTAGGGTACGGCTTAGGGTACGGGTTCGGGGAGGGCTTCGGGTACGGCGTAAGGTATGGGTTAGGGTTAAGGTTAGGGTTAGTGTTAGGGTTATGACTCGGTTTAGGGTACGGGTTAAGATTAGGGTACGTGTTAGGGTTAGCGTAGGGGATAGCGTTAGGGTACGCGTTAGGGTAAGGGTAGTTATTAAACCTATCCCACTCTCTAGTTACCCCTTAGCACGTAAAGGAATATTATTTGGGGGTCCAGCCATGGAGAAGAGTTTAGACACTAGGATAAGATAAGGAACACACCCATTATAAAGAAATCACATTAGGATTCTCTTTTAGAGCTGTTCCTTAAAACACTAGTGCTTAGGAAATCTATTGGAGGCAGAAGCAGTCAAGGGTAGCCTAGGGTTAGGGTTAGGCTTAGGGTTAGGCTTAGGGTACGGCTTAGGGTACGGGTTCGGTGAGGGCTTCGGGCACAGCGTAGGGTATGGGTTAGGGTTAGGGTTAGGGTTAGTGTTAGGGTTAGGGCTCGGTTTAGGGTACGGGTTAGGATTAGGGTACGTGTTAGGGTTAGGGTAGGGGTTAGCGTTAGGGTACGCGTTAGGGTTAGGGTAGTTATTAAACCTATCCCACTCTCTAGTTACCCCTTAGCACGTAAAGGAATATTATTTGGGGGTACAGCCATGGAGAAGAGTTTAGACACTAGGATAAGATAAGGATCACACACATTATAAAGAAATCACATTAGGCTTCTCTTTTAAAGCTGTTCCTTAAAACACTAGTGCTTAGGAAATCTATTGGAGGCAGAAGCAGTCAAGGGTAGCCTAGGGTTAGGGTTAGGCTTACGGTTAGGCTTAGGGTACGGCTTAGGGTACGTGTTCGGGGAGGGCTTCGGGTACGGCGTAGGGTATGGGTTACGGTTAGGGTTAGGGTTAGTGTTAGGGTTAGGGCTCGGTTTAGGGAACGGGTTAGAATTAGGGTACATGTTAGGGTTAGGGTAGGGGTTAGGGTTAGGGTACGCGTTACGGTTAGGGTAGTTATTAAAACTATCCCACTCTCTAGATACCCCTTAGCACGTAAAGGAATATTATTTGGGGGTCCAGCCATGGAGAAGAGTTTAGACACTAAGATAATATAAGGAACACACACATTATAAAGAAATCACATTAGGATTCTCTTTTTAAGCTGTTCCTTAAAACACTAGTGCTTAGGAAATCTATTGGAGGCAGAAGCAGTCAAGGGTAGCCTAGGGTTAGGGTTAGGCTTACGGTTAGGCTTAGGGTACGGCTTAGGGTACGTGTTCGGGGAGGGCTTCGGGTACGGCGTAGGGTATGGGTTACGGTTAGGGTTAGGGTTAGTGTTAGGGTTAGGGCTCGGTTTAGGGAACGGGTTAGGATTAGGGTACATGTTAGGGTTAGGGTAGGGGTTAGGGTTAGGGTACGCGTTACAGTTAGGGTAGTTATTAAACCTATCCCACTCTCTAGATACCCCTTAGCACGTAAAGGAATATTATTTGGGGGTCCAGCCATGGAGAAGAGTTTAGACACTAAGATAATATAAGGAACACACACATTATAAAGAAATAACATTAGGATTCTCTTTTTAAGCTGTTCCTTAAAACACTAGTGCTTAGGAAATCTATTGGAGGCAGAAGCAGTCAAGGGTAGCCTAGGGTTAGGGTTAGGCTTAGGGTTAGGCTTAGGGTACGGCTTAGGGTACTGGTTCGGGGAGGGCTTCGGGTACGGCGTAGGGTATGGGTTAGGGTTAAGGTTAGGGTTAGTGTTAGGGTTAGGGCTCGGTTTAGGGTACGGGTTAAGATTAGGGTACGTGTTAGGGTAAGGGTAGGGGTTAGCGTTAGGGTACGCGTTAGGGTTAGGTTAGTTATTAAACCTATCCCACTCTCTAGTTTCCCCTTAGCACGTAAAGGAATATTATTTGGGGGTCCAGCCATGGAGAAGAGTTTAGACACTAGTATAAGATAAGGAACACACCCATTATAAAGAAATCACATTAGGATTCTCTTTTTAAGCTGTTCCTTAAAACACTAGTGCTTAGGAAATCTATTGGAGGCAGAAGCAGTCAAGGGTAGCCTAGGGTTAGGGTTAGGCTTAGGGTTAGGCTTAGGGTACGGCTTAGGGTACGGGTTCGGGGAGGGCTTCGGGTACGGCGTAGGGTATGGGTTAGGGTTAGGGTTAGGGTTAGTGTTAGGGTTAGGGCTCGGTTTAGGGTACGGGTTAGGATTAGGGTACGTGTTAGGGTTAGGGTAGGGGTTCGCGTTAGGGTACGCGTTAGGGTTAGGGTAGTTATTAAACCTATCCCACTCTCTAGTTACCCCTTAGCACGTAAAGGAATATTATTTGGGGGTCCAGCCATGGAGAAGAGTTTAGACACTAGGATAAGATAAGGAACACACACATTATAAAGAAATCACATTAGGATTCTCTTTTTAAGCTGTTCCTTAAAACACTAGTGCTTAGGAAATCTATTGGAGGCAGAAGCAGTCAAGGGTAGCCTAGGGTTAGGGTTAGGCTTAGGGTTAGGCTTCGGGTACGGCTTAGGGTACGGGTTCGGGGAGGGCTTCGGGTACGGCGTAGGGTATGGGTTAGTGTTAGGGTTAGGGTTAGTGTTAGGGTTAGGGCTCGGTTTAGGGTACGGGTTAGGATTAGGGTACGTGTTAGGGTAAGGGTAGGGGTTAGGGTTAGGGTACGCGTTAGGGTTAGGGTAGTGATTAAACCTATCCCACTCTCTTGATACCCCTTAGCACATAAAAGAATATTATTTGGGGGTCCAGCCATGGAGAAGAGTTTAGACACTAAGATAATATAAGGAACACACACATTATAAAGAAATCACATTAGGATTCTCTTTTTAAGCTGTTCCTTAAAACACTAGTGCTTAGGAAATCTATTGGAGGCAGAAGCAGTCAAGGGTAGCCTAGGGTTAGGGTTAGGCTTACGGTTAGGCTTAGGGTACGGCTTAGGGTACGTGTTCGGGGAGGGCTTCGGGTACGGCGTAGGGTATGGGTTACGGTTAGGGTTAGGGTTAGTGTTAGGGTTAGGGCTCGGTTTAGGGAACGGGTTAGGATTAGGGTACATGTTAGGGTTAGGGTAGGGGTTAGGGTTAGGGTACGCGTTACGGTTAGGGTAGTTATTAAACCTATCCCACTCTCTAGATACCCCTTAGCACGTAAAGGAATATTATTTGGGGGTCCAGCCATGGAGAAGAGTTTAGACACTAAGATAATATAAGGAACACACACATTATAAAGAAATAACATTAGGATTCTCTTTTTAAGCTGTTCCTTAAAACACTAGTGCTTAGGAAATCTATTGGAGGCAGAAGCAGTCAAGGGTAGCCTAGGGTTAGGGTTAGGCTTAGGGTTAGGCTTAGGGTACGGCTTAGGGTACTGGTTCGGGGAGGGCTTCGGGTACGGCGTAGGGTATGGGTTAGGGTTAAGGTTAGGGTTAGTGTTAGGGTTAGGGCTCGGTTTAGGGTACGGGTTAAGATTAGGGTACGTGTTAGGGTAAGGGTAGGGGTTAGCGTTAGGGTACGCGTTAGGGTTAGGTTAGTTATTAAACCTATCCCACTCTCTAGTTTCCCCTTAGCACGTAAAGGAATATTATTTGGGGGTCCAGCCATGGAGAAGAGTTTAGACACTAGGATAAGATAAGGAACACACCCATTATAAAGAAATCACATTAGGCTTCTCTTTTTAAGCTGTTCCTTAAAACACTAGTGCTTAGGAAATCTATTGGAGGCAGAAGCAGTCAAGGGTAGCCTAGGGTTAGGGTTAGGCTTAGGGTTAGGCTTAGGGTACGGCTTAGGGTACGGGTTCGGGGAGGGCTTCGGGCACGGCGTAGGGTATGGGTTAGGTTTAGGGTTAGGGTTAGGGCTCTGTTAAGGGTACGGGTTAGGATTAGGGTACGTGTTAGGGTTAGGGTAGGGGTTAGCGTTAGGGTACGCGTTAGGGTTAGGGTAGTTATTAAACCTATCCCACTCTCTAGTTACCCCTTAGCACGTAAAGGATTATTATTTGGGGGTCCAGCCATGGAGAAGAGTTTAGACACTAGGATAAGATAAGGAACACACACATTATAAAGAAATCACATTAGGATTCTCTTTTTAAGCTGTTCCTTAAAACACTAGTGCTTAGGAAATCTATTGGAGGCAGAAGCAGTCAAGGGTAGCCTAGGGTTAGGGTTAGGCTTAGGGTTAGGCTTAGGGTACGGCTTAGGGTACGGGTTCGGGGAGGGCTTCGGGCACGGCGTAGGGTATGGGTTAGGGTTAGGGTTAGGGTTAGTGTTAGGGTTAGGGCTCGGTTTAGGGTACGGGTTAGGATTAGGGTACGTGTTAGGGTTAGGGTAGGGGTTCGCGTTAGGGTACGCGTTAGGGTTAGGGTAGTTATTAAACCTATCCCACTCTCTAGTTACCCCTTAGCACGTAAAGGAATATTATTTGGGGGTCCAGCCATGGAGAAGAGTTTAGACACTAGGATAAGATAAGGAACACACACATTATAAAGAAATCACATTAGGATTCTCTTTTTAAGCTGTTCCTTAAAACACTAGTGCTTAGGAAATCTATTGGAGGCAGAAGCAGTCAAGGGTAGCCTAGGGTTAGGGTTAGGCTTAGGGTTAGGCTTCGGGTACGGCTTAGGGTACGGGTTCGGGGAGGGCTTCGGGTACGGCGTAGGGTATGGGTTAGTGTTAGGGTTAGGGTTAGTGTTAGGGTTAGGGCTCGGTTTAGGGTACGGGTTAGGATTAGGGTACGTGTTAGGGTAAGGGTAGGGGTTAGGGTTAGGGTACGCGTTAGGGTTAGGGTAGTGATTAAACCTATCCCACTCTCTCGATACCCCTTAGCACATAAAAGAATATTATTTGGGGGTCCAGCCATGGAGAAGAGTTTAGACACTAAGATAATATAAGGAACACACACATTATAAAGAAATCACATTAGGATTCTCTTTTTAAGCTGTTCCTTAAAACACTAGTGCTTAGGAAATCTATTGGAGGCAGAAGCAGTCAAGGGTAGCCTAGGGTTAGGGTTAGGCTTACGGTTAGGCTTAGGGTACGGCTTAGGGTACGTGTTCGGGGAGGGCTTCGGGTACGGCGTAGGGTATGGGTTACGGTTAGGGTTAGGGTTAGTGTTAGGGTTAGGGCTCGGTTTAGGGAACGGGTTAGGATTAGGGTACATGTTAGGGTTAGGGTAGGGGTTAGGGTTAGGGTACGCGTTACGGTTAGGGTAGTTATTAAACCTATCCCACTCTCTAGATACCCCTTAGCACGTAAAGGAATATTATTTGGGGGTCCAGCCATGGAGAAGAGTTTAGACACTAAGATAATATAAGGAACACACACATTATAAAGAAATAACATTAGGATTCTCTTTTTAAGCTGTTCCTTAAAACACTAGTGCTTAGGAAATCTATTGGAGGCAGAAGCAGTCAAGGGTAGCCTAGGGTTAGGGTTAGGCTTAGGGTTAGGCTTAGGGTACGGCTTAGGGTACTGGTTCGGGGAGGGCTTCGGGTACGGCGTAGGGTATGGGTTAGGGTTAAGGTTAGGGTTAGTGTTAGGGTTAGGGCTCGGTTTAGGGTACGGGTTAAGATTAGGGTACGTGTTAGGGTAAGGGTAGGGGTTAGCGTTAGGGTACGCGTTAGGGTTAGGTTAGTTATTAAACCTATCCCACTCTCTAGTTTCCCCTTAGCACGTAAAGGAATATTATTTGGGGGTCCAGCCATGGAGAAGAGTTTAGACACTAGGATAAGATAAGGAACACACCCATTATAAAGAAATCACATTAGGCTTATCTTTTTAAGCTGTTCCTTAAAACACTAGTGCTTAGGAAATCTATTGGAGGCAGAAGCAGTCAAGGGTAGCCTAGGGTTAGGGTTAGGCTTACGGTTAGGCTTAGGGTACGGCTTAGGGTACGTGTTCGGGGAGGGCTTCGGGTACGGCGTAGGGTATGGGTTACGGTTAGGGTTAGGGTTAGTGTTAGGGTTAGGGCTCGGTTTAGGGAACGGGTTAGGATTAGGGTACATGTTAGGGTTAGGGTAGGGGTTAGGGTTAGGGTACGCGTTACGGTTAGGGTAGTTATTAAAACTATCCCACTCTCTAGATACCCCTTAGCACGTAAAGGAATATTATTTGGGGGTCCAGCCATGGAGAAGAGTTTAGACACTAAGATAATATAAGGAACACACACATTATAAAGAAATAACATTAGGATTCTCTTTTTAAGCTGTTCCTTAAAACACTAGTGCTTAGGAAATCTATTGGAGGCAGAAGCAGTCAAGGGTAGCCTAGGGTTAGGGTTAGGCTTAGGGTTAGGCTTAGGGTATGGCTTAGGGTACGGGTTCGGGGAGGGCTTCGGGCACGGCGTAGGGTATGGGTTAGGGTTAGGGTTAGGGTTAGTGTTAGGGTTAGGGCTCGGTTTAGGGTACGGGTTAGGATTAGGGTACGTGTTAGGGTTAGGGTAGGGGTTAGCGTTAGGGTACGCGTTAGGGTTAGGGTAGTTATTAAACCTATCCCACTCTCTAGTTACCCCTTAGCACGTAAAGGAATATTATTTGGGGGTCCAGCCATGGAGAAGAGTTTAGACACTAGGATAAGATAAGGAACACACACATTATAAAGAAATCACATTAGGATTCTCTTTTTAAGCTGTTCCTTAAAACACTAGTGCTTAGGAAATCTATTGGAGGCAGAAGCAGTCAAGGGTAGCCTAGGGTTAGGGTTAGGCTTAGGGTTAGGCTTCGGGTACGGCTTAGGGTACGGGTTCGGGGAGGGCTTCGGGTACGGCGTAGGGTATGCGTTAGGGTTAGGGTTAGGGTTAGTGTTAGGGTTAGGGCTCGGTTTAGGGTACGGGTTAGGATTAGGGTACGTGTTAGGGTAAGGGTAGGGGTTAGGGTTAGGGTACGCGTTAGGGTTAGGGTAGTGATTAAACCTATCCCACTCTCTCGATACCCCTTAGCACATAAAAGAATATTATTTGGGGGTCCAGCCATGGAGAAGAGTTTAGACACTAAGATAATATAAGGAACACACACATTATAAAGAAATCACATTAGGATTCTCTTTTTAAGCTGTTCCTTAAAACACTAGTGCTTAGGAAATCTATTGGAGGCAGAAGCAGTCAAGGGTAGCCTAGGGTTAGGGTTAGGCTTACGGTTAGGCTTAGGGTACGGCTTAGGGTACGTGTTCGGGGAGGGCTTCGGGTACGGCGTAGGGTATGGGTTACGGTTAGGGTTAGGGTTAGTGTTAGGGTTAGGGCTCGGTTTAGGGAACGGGTTAGGATTAGGGTACATGTTAGGGTTAGGGTAGGGGTTAGGGTTAGGGTACGCGTTACAGTTAGGGTAGTTATTAAACCTATCCCACTCTCTAGATACCCCTTAGCACGTAAAGGAATATTATTTGGGGGTCCAGCCATGGAGAAGAGTTTAGACACTAAGATAATATAAGGAACACACACATTATAAAGAAATAACATTAGGATTCTCTTTTTAAGCTGTTCCTTAAAACACTAGTGCTTAGGAAATCTATTGGAGGCAGAAGCAGTCAAGGGTAGCCTAGGGTTAGGGTTAGGCTTAGGGTTAGGCTTAGGGTACGGCTTAGGGTACAGGTTCGGGGAGGGCTTCGGGTACGGCGTAGGGTATGGGTTAGGGTTAAGGTTAGGGTTAGTGTTAGGGTTAGGGCTCGGTTTAGGGTACGGGTTAAGATTAGGGTACGTGTTAGGGTAAGGGTAGGGGTTAGCGTTAGGGTACGCGTTAGGGTTAGGTTAGTTATTAAACCTATCCCACTCTCTAGTTTCCCCTTAGCACGTAAAGGAATATTATTTGGGGGTCCAGCCATGGAGAAGAGTTTAGACACTAGTATAAGATAAGGAACACACCCATTATAAAGAAATCACATTAGGATTCTCTTTTTAAGCTGTTCCTTAAAACACTAGTGCTTAGGAAATCTATTGGAGGCAGAAGCAGTCAAGGGTAGCCTAGGGTTAGGGTTAGGCTTACGGTTAGGCTTAGGGTACGGCTTAGGGTACGTGTTCGGGGAGGGCTTCGGGTACGGCGTAGGGTATGGGTTACGGTTAGGGTTAGGGTTAGTGTTAGGGTTAGGGCTCGGTTTAGGGAACGGGTTAGGATTAGGGTACATGTTAGGGTTAGGGTAGGGGTTAGGGTTAGGGTACGCGTTACGGTTAGGGTAGTTATTAAACCTATCCCACTCTCTAGATACCCCTTAGCACGTAAAGGAATATTATTTGGGGGTCCAGCCATGGAGAAGAGTTTAGACACTAAGATAATATAAGGAACACACACATTATAAAGAAATAACATTAGGATTCTCTTTTTAAGCTGTTCCTTAAAACACTAGTGCTTAGGAAATCTATTGGAGGCAGAAGCAGTCAAGGGTAGCCTAGGGTTAGGGTTAGGCTTAGGGTTAGGCTTAGGGTACGGCTTAGGGTACTGGTTCGGGGAGGGCTTCGGGTACGGCGTAGGGTATGGGTTAGGGTTAAGGTTAGGGTTAGTGTTAGGGTTAGGGCTCGGTTTAGGGTACGGGTTAAGATTAGGGTACGTGTTAGGGTAAGGGTAGGGGTTAGCGTTAGGGTACGCGTTAGGGTTAGGTTAGTTATTAAACCTATCCCACTCTCTAGTTTCCCCTTAGCACGTAAAGGAATATTATTTGGGGGTCCAGCCATGGAGAAGAGTTTAGACACTAGGATAAGATAAGGAACACACCCATTATAAAGAAATCACATTAGGCTTATCTTTTTAAGCTGTTCCTTAAAACACTAGTGCTTAGGAAATCTATTGGAGGCAGAAGCAGTCAAGGGTAGCCTAGGGTTAGGGTTAGGCTTACGGTTAGGCTTAGGGTACGGCTTAGGGTACGTGTTCGGGGAGGGCTTCGGGTACGGCGTAGGGTATGGGTTACGGTTAGGGTTAGGGTTAGTGTTAGGGTTAGGGCTCGGTTTAGGGAACGGGTTAGGATTAGGGTACATGTTAGGGTTAGGGTAGGGGTTAGGGTTAGGGTACGCGTTACGGTTAGGGTAGTTATTAAAACTATCCCACTCTCTAGATACCCCTTAGCACGTAAAGGAATATTATTTGGGGGTCCAGCCATGGAGAAGAGTTTAGACACTAAGATAATATAAGGAACACACACATTATAAAGAAATAACATTAGGATTCTCTTTTTAAGCTGTTCCTTAAAACACTAGTGCTTAGGAAATCTATTGGAGGCAGAAGCAGTCAAGGGTAGCCTAGGGTTAGGGTTAGGCTTAGGGTTAGGCTTAGGGTATGGCTTAGGGTACGGGTTCGGGGAGGGCTTCGGGCACGGCGTAGGGTATGGGTTAGGGTTAGGGTTAGGGTTAGTGTTAGGGTTAGGGCTCGGTTTAGGGTACGGGTTAGGATTAGGGTACGTGTTAGGGTTAGGGTAGGGGTTAGCGTTAGGGTACGCGTTAGGGTTAGGGTAGTTATTAAACCTATCCCACTCTCTAGTTACCCCTTAGCACGTAAAGGAATATTATTTGGGGGTCCAGCCATGGAGAAGAGTTTAGACACTAGGATAAGATAAGGAACACACACATTATAAAGAAATCACATTAGGATTCTCTTTTTAAGCTGTTCCTTAAAACACTAGTGCTTAGGAAATCTATTGGAGGCAGAAGCAGTCAAGGGTAGCCTAGGGTTAGGGTTAGGCTTAGGGTTAGGCTTCGGGTACGGCTTAGGGTACGGGTTCGGGGAGGGCTTCGGGTACGGCGTAGGGTATGCGTTAGGGTTAGGGTTAGGGTTAGTGTTAGGGTTAGGGCTCGGTTTAGGGTACGGGTTAGGATTAGGGTACGTGTTAGGGTAAGGGTAGGGGTTAGGGTTAGGGTACGCGTTAGGGTTAGGGTAGTGATTAAACCTATCCCACTCTCTCGATACCCCTTAGCACATAAAAGAATATTATTTGGGGGTCCAGCCATGGAGAAGAGTTTAGACACTAAGATAATATAAGGAACACACACATTATAAAGAAATCACATTAGGATTCTCTTTTTAAGCTGTTCCTTAAAACACTAGTGCTTAGGAAATCTATTGGAGGCAGAAGCAGTCAAGGGTAGCCTAGGGTTAGGGTTAGGCTTACGGTTAGGCTTAGGGTACGGCTTAGGGTACGTGTTCGGGGAGGGCTTCGGGTACGGCGTAGGGTATGGGTTACGGTTAGGGTTAGGGTTAGTGTTAGGGTTAGGGCTCGGTTTAGGGAACGGGTTAGGATTAGGGTACATGTTAGGGTTAGGGTAGGGGTTAGGGTTAGGGTACGCGTTACAGTTAGGGTAGTTATTAAACCTATCCCACTCTCTAGATACCCCTTAGCACGTAAAGGAATATTATTTGGGGGTCCAGCCATGGAGAAGAGTTTAGACACTAAGATAATATAAGGAACACACACATTATAAAGAAATAACATTAGGATTCTCTTTTTAAGCTGTTCCTTAAAACACTAGTGCTTAGGAAATCTATTGGAGGCAGAAGCAGTCAAGGGTAGCCTAGGGTTAGGGTTAGGCTTAGGGTTAGGCTTAGGGTACGGCTTAGGGTACAGGTTCGGGGAGGGCTTCGGGTACGGCGTAGGGTATGGGTTAGGGTTAAGGTTAGGGTTAGTGTTAGGGTTAGGGCTCGGTTTAGGGTACGGGTTAAGATTAGGGTACGTGTTAGGGTAAGGGTAGGGGTTAGCGTTAGGGTACGCGTTAGGGTTAGGTTAGTTATTAAACCTATCCCACTCTCTAGTTTCCCCTTAGCACGTAAAGGAATATTATTTGGGGGTCCAGCCATGGAGAAGAGTTTAGACACTAGTATAAGATAAGGAACACACCCATTATAAAGAAATCACATTAGGATTCTCTTTTTAAGCTGTTCCTTAAAACACTAGTGCTTAGGAAATCTATTGGAGGCAGAAGCAGTCAAGGGTAGCCTAGGGTTAGGGTTAGGCTTAGGGTTAGGCTTAGGGTACGGCTTAGGGTACGGGTTCGGGGAGGGCTTCGGGCACGGCGTAGGGTATGGGTTAGGGTTAGGGTTAGGGTTAGTGTTAGGTTTAGGGCTCTGTTTAGGGTACGGGTTAGGATTAGGGTACGTGTTAGGGTTAGGGTAGGGGTTAGCGTTAGGGTACGCGTTAGGGTTAGGGTAGTTATTAAACCTATCCCACTCTCTAGTTACCCCTTAGCACGTAAAGGATTATTATTTGGGGGTCCAGCCATGGAGAAGAGTTTAGACACTAGGATAAGATAAGGAACACACACATTATAAAGAAATCACATTAGGATTCTCTTTTTAAGCTGTTCCTTAAAACACTAGTGCTTAGGAAATCTATTGGAGGCAGAAGCAGTCAAGGGTAGCCTAGGGTTAGGGTTAGGCTTAGGGTTAGGCTTAGGGTACGGCTTAGGGTACGGGTTCGGGGAGGGCTTCGGGCACGGCGTAGGGTATGGGTTAGGGTTAGGGTTAGGGTTAGTGTTAGGGTTAGGGCTCGGTTTAGGGTACGGGTTAGGATTAGGGTACGTGTTAGGGTTAGGGTAGGGGTTAGCGTTAGGGTACGCGTTAGGGTTAGGGTAGTGATTAAACCTATCCCACTCTCTAGTTACCCCTTAGCACGTAAAGGAATATTATTTGGGGGTCCAGCCATGGAGAAGAGTTTAGACACTAGGATAAGATAAGGAACACACCCATTATAAAGAAATCACATTAGGATTCTCTTTTTAAGCTGTTCCTTAAAACACTAGTGCTTAGGAAATCTATTGGAGGCAGAAGCAGTCAAGGGTAGCCTAGGGTTAGGGTTAGGCTTAGGGTTAGGCTTAGGGTACGGCTTAGGGTACGGGTTCGGGGAGGGCTTCGGGCACGGCGTAGGGTATGGGTTAGGGTTAGGGTTAGGGTTAGTGTTAGGGTTAGGGCTCGGTTTAGGGTACGGGTTAGGATTAGGGTACGTGTTAGGGTTAGGGTAGGGGTTCGCGTTAGGGTACGCGTTAGGGTTAGGGTAGTTATTAAACCTATCCCACTCTCTAGTTACCCCTTAGCACGTAAAGGAATATTATTTGGGGGTCCAGTCATGGAGAAGAGTTTAGACACTAGGATAAGATAAGGAACACACACATTATAAAGAAATCACATTAGGATTCTCTTTTTAAGGTGTTCCTTAAAACACTAGTGCTTAGGAAATCTATTGGAGGCAGAAGCAGTCAAGGGTAGCCTAGGGTTAGGGTTAGGCTTAGGGTTAGGCTTAGGGTACGGCTTAGGGTACGGGTTCGGGGAGGGCTTCGGGCACGGCGTAGGGTATGGGTTAGGGTTAGGGTTAGGGTTAGTGTTAGGGTTAGGGCTCGGTTTAGGGTACGGGTTAGGATTAGGGTACGTGTTAGGGTTAGGGTAGGGGTTAGCGTTAGGGTACGCGTTAGGGTTAGGGTAGTTATTAAACCTATCCCACTCTCTAGTTACCCCTTAGCACGTAAAGGAATATTATTTGGGGGTCCAGCCATGGAGAAGAGTTTAGACACTAGGATAAGATAAGGAACACACACATTATAAAGAAATCACATTAGGATTCTCTTTTTAAGCTGTTCCTTAAAACACTAGTGCTTAGGAAATCTATTGGAGGCAGAAGCAGTCAAGGGTAGCCTAGGGTTAGGGTTATGCTTAGGGTTAGGCTTCGGGTACGGCTTAGGGTACGGGTTCGGGGAGGGCTTCGGGTACGGCGTAGGGTATGGGTTAGTGTTAGGGTTAGGGTTAGTGTTAGGGTTAGGGCTCGGTTTAGGGTACGGGTTAGGATTAGGGTACGTGTTAGGGTAAGGGTAGGGGTTAGGGTTAGGGTACGCGTTAGGGTTAGGGTAGTGATTAAACCTATCCCACTCTCTCGATACCCCTTAGCACATAAAAGAATATTATTTGGGGGTCCAGCCATGGAGAAGAGTTTAGACACTAAGATAATATAAGGAACACACACATTATAAAGAAATCACATTAGGATTCTCTTTTTAAGCTGTTCCTTAAAACACTAGTGCTTAGGAAATCTATTGGAGGCAGAAGCAGTCAAGGGTAGCCTAGGGTTAGGGTTAGGCTTACGGTTAGGCTTAGGGTACGGCTTAGGGTACGTGTTCGGGGAGGGCTTCGGGTACGGCGTAGGGTATGGGTTACGGTTAGGGTTAGGGTTAGTGTTAGGGTTAGGGCTCGGTTTAGGGAACGGGTTAGGATTAGGGTACATGTTAGGGTTAGGGTAGGGGTTAGGGTTAGGGTACGCGTTACGGTTAGGGTAGTTATTAAACCTATCCCACTCTCTAGATACCCCTTAGCACGTAAAGGAATATTATTTGGGGGTCCAGCCATGGAGAAGAGTTTAGACACTAAGATAATATAAGGAACACACACATTATAAAGAAATAACATTAGGATTCTCTTTTTAAGCTGTTCCTTAAAACACTAGTGCTTAGGAAATCTATTGGAGGCAGAAGCAGTCAAGGGTAGCCTAGGGTTAGGGTTAGGCTTAGGGTTAGGCTTAGGGTACGGCTTAGGGTACTGGTTCGGGGAGGGCTTCGGGTACGGCGTAGGGTATGGGTTAGGGTTAAGGTTAGGGTTAGTGTTAGGGTTAGGGCTCGGTTTAGGGTATGGGTTAAGATTAGGGTACGTGTTAGGGTAAGGGTAGGGGTTAGCGTTAGGGTACGCGTTAGGGTTAGGTTAGTTATTAAACCTATCCCACTCTCTAGTTTCCCCTTAGCACGTAAAGGAATATTATTTGGGGGTCCAGCCATGGAGAAGAGTTTAGACACTAGGATAAGATAAGGAACACACCCATTATAAAGAAATCACATTAGGCTTCTCTTTTTAAGCTGTTCCTTAAAACACTAGTGCTTAGGAAATCTATTGGAGGCAGAAGCAGTCAAGGGTAGCCTAGGGTTAGGGTTAGGCTTAGGGTTAGGCTTAGGGTACGGCTTAGGGTACGGGTTCGGGGAGGGCTTCGGGCACGGCGTAGGGTATGGGTTAGGTTTAGGGTTAGGGTTAGGGCTCTGTTAAGGGTACGGGTTAGGATTAGGGTACGTGTTAGGGTTAGGGTAGGGGTTAGTGTTAGGGTACGCGTTAGGGTTAGGGTAGTTATTAAACCTATCCCACTCTCTAGTTACCCCTTAGCACGTAAAGGATTATTATTTGGGGGTCCAGCCATGGAGAAGAGTTTAGACACTAGGATAAGATAAGGAACACACACATTATAAAGAAATCACATTAGGATTCTCTTTTTAAGCTGTTCCTTAAAACACTAGTGCTTAGGAAATCTATTGGAGGCAGAAGCAGTCAAGGGTAGCCTAGGGTTAGGGTTAGGCTTAGGGTTAGGCTTAGGGTACGGCTTAGGGTACGGGTTCGGGGAGGGCTTCGGGTACGGCGTAGGGTATGGGTTAGGGTTAGGGTTAGGGTTAGTGTTAGGGTTAGGGCTCGGTTTAGGGTACGGGTTAGGATTAGGGTACGTGTTAGGGTTAGGGTAGGGGTTAGCGTTAGGGTACGCGTTAGGGTTAGGGTAGTTATTAAACCTATCCCACTCTCTAGTTACCCCTTAGCACGTAAAGGAATATTATTTGGGGGTCCAGCCATGGAGAAGAGTTTAGACACTAGGATAAGATAAGGAACACACCCATTATAAAGAAATCACATTAGGATTCTCTTTTTAAGCTGTTCCTTAAAACACTAGTGCTTAGGAAATCTATTGGAGGCAGAAGCAGTCAAGGGTAGCCTAGGGTTAGGGTTAGGCTTAGGGTTAGGCTTAGGGTACGGCTTAGGGTACGGGTTCGGGGAGGGCTTCGGGCACGGCGTAGGGTATGGGTTAGGGTTAGGGTTAGGGTTAGTGTTAGGGTTAGGGCTCGGTTTAGGGTACGGGTTAGGATTAGGGTACGTGTTAGGGTTAGGATAGGGGTTCGCGTTAGGGTACGCGTTAGGGTTAGGGTAGTTATTAAACCTATCCCACTCTCTAGTTACCCCTTAGCACGTAAAGGAATATTATTTGGGGGTCCAACCATGGAGAAGAGTTTAGACACTAGGATAAGATAAGGAACACACACATTATAAAGAAATCACATTAGGATTCTCTTTTTAAGCTGTTCCTTAAAACACTAGTGCTTAGGAAATCTATTGGAGGCAGAAGCAGTCAAGGGTAGCCTAGGGTTAGGGTTAGGCTTAGGGTTAGGCTTCGGGTACGGCTTAGGGTACGGGTTCGGGGAGGGCTTCGGGTACGGCGTAGGGTATGGGTTAGTGTTAGGGTTAGGGTTAGTGTTAGGGTTAGGGCTCGGTTTAGGGTACGGGTTAGGATTAGGGTACGTGTTAGGGTAAGGGTAGGGGTTAGGGTTAGGGTACGCGTTAGGGTTAGGGTAGTGATTAAACCTATCCCACTCTCTCGATACCCCTTAGCACATAAAAGAATATTATTTGGGGGTCCAGCCATGGAGAAGAGTTTAGACACTAAGATAATATAAGGAACACACACATTATAAAGAAATCACATTAGGATTCTCTTTTTAAGCTGTTCCTTAAAACACTAGTGCTTAGGAAATCTATTGGAGGCAGAAGCAGTCAAGGGTAGCCTAGGGTTAGGGTTAGGCTTACGGTTAGGCTTAGGGTACGGCTTAGGGTACGTGTTCGGGGAAGGCTTCGGGTACGGCGTAGGGTATGGGTTACGGTTAGGGTTAGGGTTAGTGTTAGGGTTAGGGCTCGGTTTAGGGAACGGGTTAGGATTAGGGTACATGTTAGGGTTAGGGTAGGGGTTAGGGTTAGGGTACGCGTTACGGTTAGGGTAGTTATTAAACCTATCCCACTCTCTAGATACCCCTTAGCACGTAAAGGAATATTATTTGGGGGTCCAGCCATGGAGAAGAGTTTAGACACTAAGATAATATAAGGAACACACACATTATAAAGAAATAACATTAGGATTCTCTTTTTAAGCTGTTCCTTAAAACACTAGTGCTTAGGAAATCTATTGGAGGCAGAAGCAGTCAAGGGTAGCCTAGGGTTAGGGTTAGGCTTAGGGTTAGGCTTAGGGTACGGCTTAGGGTACTGGTTCGGGGAGGGCTTCGGGTACGGCGTAGGGTATGGGTTAGGGTTAAGGTTAGGGTTAGTGTTAGGGTTAGGGCTCGGTTTAGGGTACGGGTTAAGATTAGGGTACGTGTTAGGGTAAGGGTAGGGGTTAGCGTTAGGGTACGCGTTAGGGTTAGGTTAGTTATTAAACCTATCCCACTCTCTAGTTTCCCCTTAGCACGTAAAGGAATATTATTTGGGGGTCCAGCCATGGAGAAGAGTTTAGACACTAGGATAAGATAAGGAACACACCCATTATAAAGAAATCACATTAGGCTTCTCTTTTTAAGCTGTTCCTTAAAACACTAGTGCTTAGGAAATCTATTGGAGGCAGAAGCAGTCAAGGGTAGCCTAGGGTTAGGGTTAGGCTTACGGTTAGGCTTAGGGTACGGCTTAGGGTACGTGTTCGGGGAGGGCTTCAGGTACGGCGTAGGGTATGGGTTACGGTTAGGGTTAGGGTTAGTGTTAGGGTTAGGGCTCGGTTTAGGGAACGGGTTAGGATTAGGGTACATGTTAGGGTTAGGGTAGGGGTTAGGGTTAGGGTACGCGTTACGGTTAGGGTAGTTATTAAAACTATCCCACTCTCTAGATACCCCTTAGCACGTAAAGGAATATTATTTGGGGGTCCAGCCATGGAGAAGAGTTTAGACACTAAGATAATATAAGGAACACACACATTATAAAGAAATAACATTAGGATTCTCTTTTTAAGCTGTTCCTTAAAACACTAGTGCTTAGGAAATCTATTGGAGGCAGAAGCAGTCAAGGGTAGCCTAGGGTTAGGGTTAGGCTTAGGGTTAGGCTTAGGGTATGGCTTAGGGTACGGGTTCGGGGAGGGCTTCGGGCACGGCGTAGGGTATGGGTTAGGGTTAGGGTTAGGGTTAGTGTTAGGGTTAGGGCTCGGTTTAGGGTACGGGTTAGGATTAGGGTACGTGTTAGGGTTAGGGTAGGGGTTAGCGTTAGGGTACGCGTTAGGGTTAGGGTAGTTATTAAACCTATCCCACTCTCTAGTTACCCCTTAGCACGTAAAGGAATATTATTTGGGGGTCCAGCCATGGAGAAGAGTTTAGACACTAGGATAAGATAAGGAACACACACATTATAAAGAAATCACATTAGGATTCTCTTTTTAAGCTGTTCCTTAAAACACTAGTGCTTAGGAAATCTATTGGAGGCAGAAGCAGTCAAGGGTAGCCTAGGGTTAGGGTTAGGCTTAGGGTTAGGCTTCGGGTACGGCTTAGGGTACGGGTTCGGGGAGGGCTTCGGGTACGGCGTAGGGTATGCGTTAGGGTTAGGGTTAGGGTTAGTGTTAGGGTTAGGGCTCGGTTTAGGGTACGGGTTAGGATTAGGGTACGTGTTAGGGTAAGGGTAGGGGTTAGGGTTAGGGTACGCGTTAGGGTTAGGGTAGTGATTAAACCTATCCCACTCTCTCGATACCCCTTAGCACATAAAAGAATATTATTTGGGGGTCCAGCCATGGAGAAGAGTTTAGACACTAAGATAATATAAGGAACACACACATTATAAAGAAATCACATTAGGATTCTCTTTTTAAGCTGTTCCTTAAAACACTAGTGCTTAGGAAATCTATTGGAGGCAGAAGCAGTCAAGGGTAGCCTAGGGTTAGGGTTAGGCTTACGGTTAGGCTTAGGGTACGGCTTAGGGTACGTGTTCGGGGAGGGCTTCGGGTACGGCGTAGGGTATGGGTTACGGTTAGGGTTAGGGTTAGTGTTAGGGTTAGGGCTCGGTTTAGGGAACGGGTTAGGATTAGGGTACATGTTAGGGTTAGGGTAGGGGTTAGGGTTAGGGTACGCGTTACAGTTAGGGTAGTTATTAAACCTATCCCACTCTCTAGATACCCCTTAGCACGTAAAGGAATATTATTTGGGGGTCCAGCCATGGAGAAGAGTTTAGACACTAAGATAATATAAGGAACACACACATTATAAAGAAATAACATTAGGATTCTCTTTTTAAGCTGTTCCTTAAAACACTAGTGCTTAGGAAATCTATTGGAGGCAGAAGCAGTCAAGGGTAGCCTAGGGTTAGGGTTAGGCTTAGGGTTAGGCTTAGGGTACGGCTTAGGGTACAGGTTCGGGGAGGGCTTCGGGTAAGGCGTAGGGTATGGGTTAGGGTTAAGGTTAGGGTTAGTGTTAGGGTTAGGGCTCGGTTTAGGGTACGGGTTAAGATTAGGGTACGTGTTAGGGTAAGGGTAGGGGTTAGCGTTAGGGTACGCGTTAGGGTTAGGTTAGTTATTAAACCTATCCCACTCTCTAGTTTCCCCTTAGCACGTAAAGGAATATTATTTGGGGGTCCAGCCATGGAGAAGAGTTTAGACACTAGTATAAGATAAGGAACACACCCATTATAAAGAAATCACATTAGGATTCTCTTTTTAAGCTGTTCCTTAAAACACTAGTGCTTAGGAAATCTATTGGAGGCAGAAGCAGTCAAGGGTAGCCTAGGGTTAGGGTTAGGCTTAGGGTTAGGCTTAGGGTACGGCTTAGGGTACGGGTTCGGGGAGGGCTTCGGGCACGGCGTAGGGTATGGGTTAGGGTTAGGGTTAGGGTTAGTGTTAGGGTTAGGGCTCTGTTTAGGGTACGGGTTAGGATTAGGGTACGTGTTAGGGTTAGGGTAGGGGTTAGCGTTAGGGTACGCGTTAGGGTTAGGGTAGTTATTAAACCTATCCCACTCTCTAGTTACCCCTTAGCACGTAAAGGATTATTATTTGGGGGTCCAGCCATGGAGAAGAGTTTAGACACTAGGATAAGATAAGGAACACACACATTATAAAGAAATCACATTAGGATTCTCTTTTTAAGCTGTTCCTTAAAACACTAGTGCTTAGGAAATCTATTGGAGGCAGAAGCAGTCAAGGGTAGCCTAGGGTTAGGGTTAGGCTTAGGGTTAGGCTTAGGGTACGGCTTAGGGTACGGGTTCGGGGAGGGCTTCGGGCACGGCGTAGGGTATGGGTTAGGGTTAGGGTTAGGGTTAGTGTTAGGGTTAGGGCTCGGTTTAGGGTACGGGTTAGGATTAGGGTACGTGTTAGGGTTAGGGTAGGGGTTAGCGTTAGGGTACGCGTTAGGGTTAGGGTAGTGATTAAACCTATCCCACTCTCTAGTTACCCCTTAGCACGTAAAGGAATATTATTTGGGGGTCCAGCCATGGAGAAGAGTTTAGACACTAGGATAAGATAAGGAACACACCCATTATAAAGAAATCACATTAGGATTCTCTTTTTAAGCTGTTCCTTAAAACACTAGTGCTTAGGAAATCTATTGGAGGCAGAAGCAGTCAAGGGTAGCCTAGGGTTAGGGTTAGGCTTAGGGTTAGGCTTAGGGTACGGCTTAGGGTACGGGTTCGGGGAGGGCTTCGGGCACGGCGTAGGGTATGGGTTAGGGTTAGGGTTAGGGTTAGTGTTAGGGTTAGGGCTCGGTTTAGGGTACGGGTTAGGATTAGGGTACGTGTTAGGGTTAGGGTAGGGGTTCGCGTTAGGGTACGCGTTAGGGTTAGGGTAGTTATTAAACCTATCCCACTCTCTAGTTACCCCTTAGCACGTAAAGGAATATTATTTGGGGGTCCAGTCATGGAGAAGAGTTTAGACACTAGGATAAGATAAGGAACACACACATTATAAAGAAATCACATTAGGATTCTCTTTTTAAGGTGTTCCTTAAAACACTAGTGCTTAGGAAATCTATTGGAGGCAGAAGCAGTCAAGGGTAGCCTAGGGTTAGGGTTAGGCTTAGGGTTAGGCTTAGGGTACGGCTTAGGGTACGGGTTCGGGGAGGGCTTCGGGCACGGCGTAGGGTATGGGTTAGGGTTAGGGTTAGGGTTAGTGTTAGGGTTAGGGCTCGGTTTAGGGTACGGGTTAGGATTAGGGTACGTGTTAGGGTTAGGGTAGGGGTTAGCGTTAGGGTACGCGTTAGGGTTAGGGTAGTTATTAAACCTATCCCACTCTCTAGTTACCCCTTAGCACGTAAAGGAATATTATTTGGGGGTCCAGCCATGGAGAAGAGTTTAGACACTAGGATAAGATAAGGAACACACACATTATAAAGAAATCACATTAGGATTCTCTTTTTAAGCTGTTCCTTAAAACACTAGTGCTTAGGAAATCTATTGGAGGCAGAAGCAGTCAAGGGTAGCCTAGGGTTAGGGTTAGGCTTAGGGTTAGGCTTCGGGTACGGCTTAGGGTACGGGTTCGGGGAGGGCTTCGGGTACGGCGTAGGGTATGGGTTAGTGTTAGGGTTAGGGTTAGTGTTAGGGTTAGGGCTCGGTTTAGGGTACGGGTTAGGATTAGGGTACGTGTTAGGGTAAGGGTAGGGGTTAGGGTTAGGGTACGCGTTAGGGTTAGGGTAGTGATTAAACCTATCCCACTCTCTCGATACCCCTTAGCACATAAAAGAATATTATTTGGGGGTCCAGCCATGGAGAAGAGTTTAGACACTAAGATAATATAAGGAACACACACATTATAAAGAAATCACATTAGGATTCTCTTTTTAAGCTGTTCCTTAAAACACTAGTGCTTAGGAAATCTATTGGAGGCAGAAGCAGTCAAGGGTAGCCTAGGGTTAGGGTTAGGCTTACGGTTAGGCTTAGGGTACGGCTTAGGGTACGTGTTCGGGGAGGGCTTCGGGTACGGCGTAGGGTATGGGTTACGGTTAGGGTTAGGGTTAGTGTTAGGGTTAGGGCTCGGTTTAGGGAACTGGTTAGGATTAGGGTACATGTTAGGGTTAGGGTAGGTGTTAGGGTTAGGGTACGCGTTACGGTTAGGGTAGTTATTAAACCTATCCCACTCTCTAGATACCCCTTAGCACGTAAAGGAATATTATTTGGGGGTCCAGCCATGGAGAAGAGTTTAGACACTAAGATAATATAAGGAACACACACATTATAAAGAAATAACATTAGGATTCTCTTTTTAAGCTGTTCCTTAAAACACTAGTGCTTAGGAAATCTATTGGAGGCAGAAGCAGTCAAGGGTAGCCTAGGGTTAGGGTTAGGCTTAGGGTTAGGCTTAGGGTACGGCTTAGGGTACTGGTTCGGGGAGGGCTTTGGGTACGGCGTAGGGTATGGGTTAGGGTTAAGGTTAGGGTTAGTGTTAGGGTTAGGGCTCGGTTTAGGGTACGGGTTAAGATTAGGGTACGTGTTAGGGTAAGGGTAGGGGTTAGCGTTAAGGTACGCGTTAGGGTTAGGTTAGTTATTAAACCTATCCCACTCTCTAGTTTCCCCTTAGCACGTAAAGGAATATTATTTGGGGGTCCAGCCATGGAGAAGAGTTTAGACACTAGGATAAGATAAGGAACACACCCATTATAAAGAAATCACATTAGGCTTCTCTTTTTAAGCTGTTCCTTAAAACACTAGTGCTTAGGAAATCTATTGGAGGCAGAAGCAGTCAAGGGTAGCCTAGGGTTAGGGTTAGGCTTACGGTTAGGCTTAGGGTACGGCTTAGGGTACGTGTTCGGGGAGGGCTTCGGGTACGGCATAGGGTATGGGTTACGGTTAGGGTTAGGGTTAGTGTTAGGGTTAGGGCTCGGTTTAGGGAACGGGTTAGGATTAGGGTACATGTTAGGGTTAGGGTAGGGGTTAGGGTTAGGGTACGCGTTACGGTTAGGGTAGTTATTAAAACTATCCCACTCTCTAGATACCCCTTAGCACGTAAAGGAATATTATTTGGGGGTCCAGCCATGGAGAAGAGTTTAGACACTAAGATAATATAAGGAACACACACATTATAAAGAAATAACATTAGGATTCTCTTTTTAAGCTGTTCCTTAAAACACTAGTGCTTAGGAAATCTATTGGAGGCAGAAGCAGTCAAGGGTAGCCTAGGGTTAGGGTTAGGCTTAGGGTTAGGCTTAGGGTACGGCTTAGGGTACGGGTTCGGGGAGGGCTTCGGGCACGGCGTAGGGTATGGGTTAGGGTTAGGGTTAGGGTTAGTGTTAGGGTTAGGGCTCGGTTTAGGGTACGGGTTAGGATTAGGGTACGTGTTAGGGTTAGGGTAGGGGTTAGCGTTAGGGTACGCGTTAGGGTTAGGGTAGTTATTAAACCTATCCCACTCTCTAGTTACCCCTTAGCACGTAAAGGAATATTATTTGGGGGTCCAGCCATGGAGAAGAGTTTAGACACTAGGATAAGATAAGGAACACACACATTATAAAGAAATCACATTAGGATTCTCTTTTTAAGCTGTTCCTTAAAACACTAGTGCTTAGGAAATCTATTGGAGGCAGAAGCAGTCAAGGGTAGCCTAGGGTTACGGTTAGGCTTAGGGTTAGGCTTCGGGTACGGCTTAGGGTACGGGTTCGGGGAGGGCTTCGGGCACGGCGTAGGGTATGCGTTAGGGTTAGGGTTAGGGTTAGTGTTAGGGTTAGGGCTCGGTTTAGGGTACGGGTTAGGATTAGGGTACGTGTTAGGGTAAGGGTAGGGGTTAGGGTTAGGGTACGCGTTAGGGTTAGGGTAGTGATTAAACCTATCCCACTCTCTCGATACCCCTTAGCACATAAAAGAATATTATTTGGGGGTCCAGCCATGGAGAAGAGTTTAGACACTAAGATAATATAAGGAACACACACATTATAAAGAAATCACATTAGGATTCTCTTTTTAAGCTGTTCCTTAAAACACTAGTGCTTAGGAAATCTATTGGAGGCAGAAGCAGTCAAGGGTAGCCTAGGGTTAGGGTTAGGCTTACGGTTAGGCTTAGGGTACGGCTTAGGGTACGTGTTCGGGGAGGGCTTCGGGTACGGCGTAGGGTATGGGTTACGGTTAGGGTTAGGGTTAGTGTTAGGGTTAGGGCTCGGTTTAGGGAACGGGTTAGGATTAGGGTACATGTTAGGGTTAGGGTAGGGGTTAGGGTTAGGGTACGCGTTACAGTTAGGGTAGTTATTAAACCTATCCCACTCTCTAGATACCCCTTAGCACGTAAAGGAATATTATTTGGGGGTCCAGCCATGGAGAAGAGTTTAGACACTAAGATAATATAAGGAAAACACACATTATAAAGAAATAACATTAGGATTCTCTTTTTAAGCTGTTCCTTAAAACACTAGTGCTTAGGAAATCTATTGGAGGCAGAAGCAGTCAAGGGTAGCCTAGGGTTAGGGTTAGGCTTAGGGTTAGGCTTAGGGTACGGCTTAGGGTACTGGTTCGGGGAGGGCTTCGGGTACGGCGTAGGGTATGGGTTAGGGTTAAGGTTAGGGTTAGTGTTAGGGTTAGGGCTCGGTTTAGGGTACGGGTTAAGATTAGGGTACGTGTTAGGGTAAGGGTAGGGGTTAGCGTTAGGGTACGCGTTAGGGTTAGGTTAGTTATTAAACCTATCCCACTCTCTAGTTTCCCCTTAGCACGTAAAGGAATATTATTTGGGAGTCCAGCCATGGAGAAGAGTTTAGACACTAGTATAAGATAAGGAACACACCCATTATAAAGAAATCACATTAGGATTCTCTTTTTAAGCTGTTCCTTAAAACACTAGTGCTTAGGAAATCTATTGGAGGCAGAAGCAGTCAAGGGTAGCCTAGGGTTAGGGTTAGGCTTAGGGTTAGGCTTAGGGTACGGCTTAGGGTACGTGTTCGGGGAGGGCTTCGGGCACGGCGTAGGGTATGGGTTAGGGTTAGGGTTAGGGTTAGTGTTAGGGTTAGGGCTCTGTTTAGGGTACGGGTTAGGATTAGGGTACGTGTTAGGGTTAGGGTAGGGGTTAGCGTTAGGGTACGCGTTAGGGTTAGGGTAGTTATTAAACCTATCCCACTCTCTAGTTACCCCTTAGCACGTAAAGGATTATTATTTGGGGGTCCAGCCATGGAGAAGAGTTTAGACACTAGGATAAGATAAGGAACACACACATTATAAAGAAATCACATTAGGATTCTCTTTTTAAGCTGTTCCTTAAAACACTAGTGCTTAGGAAATCTATTGGAGGCAGAAGCAGTCAAGGGTAGCCTAGGGTTAGTGTTAGGCTTAGGGTTAGGCTTAGGGTACGGCTTAGGGTACGGGTTCGGGGAGGGCTTCGGGCACGGCGTAGGGTATGGGTTAGGGTTAGGGTTAGGGTTAGTGTTAGGGTTAGGGCTCGGTTTAGGGTACGGGTTAGGATTAGGGTACGTGTTAGGGTTAGGGTAGGGGTCAGCGTTAGGGTACGCGTTAGGGTTAGGGTAGTTATTAAACCTATCCCACTCTCTAGTTACCCCTTAGCACGTAAAGGAATATTATTTGGGGGTCCAGCCATGGAGAAGAGTTTAGACACTAGGATAAGATAAGGAACACACCCATTATAAAGAAATCACATTAGGATTCTCTTTTTAAGCTGTTCCTTAAAACACTAGTGCTTAGGAAATCTATTGGAGGCAGAAGCAGTCAAGGGTAGCCTAGGGTTAGGGTTAGGCTTAGGGTTAGGCTTAGGGTACGGCTTAGGGTACGGGTTCGGGGAGGGCTTCGGGCACGGCGTAGGGTATGGGTTAGGGTTAGGGTTAGGGTTAGTGTTAGGGTTAGGGCTCGGTTTAGGGTACGGGTTAGGATTAGGGTACGTGTTAGGGTTAGGGTAGGGGTTCGCGTTAGGGTACGCGTTAGGGTTAGGGTAGTTATTAAACCTATCCCACTCTCTAGTTACCCCTTAGCACGTAAAGGAATATTATTTGGGGGTCCAGTCATGGAGAAGAGTTTAGACACTAGGATAAGATAAGGAACACACACATTATAAAGAAATCACATTAGGATTCTCTTTTTAAGGTGTTCCTTAAAACACTAGTGCTTAGGAAATCTATTGGAGGCAGAAGCAGTCAAGGGTAGCCTAGGGTTAGGGTTAGGCTTAGGGTTAGGCTTAGGGTACGGCTTAGGGTACGGGTTCGGGGAGGGCTTCGGGCACGGCGTAGGGTATGGGTTAGGGTTAGGGTTAGGGTTAGTGTTAGGGTTAGGGCTCGGTTTAGGGTACGGGTTAGGATTAGGGTACGTGTTAGGGTTAGGGTAGGGGTTAGCGTTAGGGTACGCGTTAGGGTTAGGGTAGTTATTAAACCTATCCCACTCTCTAGTTACCCCTTAGCACGTAAAGGAATATTATTTGGGGGTCCAGCCATGGAGAAGAGTTTAGACACTAGGATAAGATAAGGAACACACACATTATAAAGAAATCACATTAGGATTCTCTTTTTAAGCTGTTCCTTAAAACACTAGTGCTTAGGAAATCTATTGGAGGCAGAAGCAGTCAAGGGTAGCCTAGGGTTAGGGTTAGGCTTAGGGTTAGGCTTCGGGTACGGCTTAGGGTACGGGTTCGGGGAGGGCTTCGGGTACGGCGTAGGGTATGGGTTAGTGTTAGGTTTAGGGTTAGTGTTAGGGTTAGGGCTCGGTTTAGGGTACGGGTTAGGATTAGGGTACGTGTTAGGGTAAGGGTAGGGGTTAGGGTTAGGGTACGCGTTAGGGTTAGGGTAGTGATTAAACCTATCCCACTCTCTCGATACCCCTTAGCACATAAAAGAATATTATTTGGGGGTCCAGCCATGGAGAAGAGTTTAGACACTAAGATAATATAAGGAACACACACATTATAAAGAAATCACATTAGGATTCTCTTTTTAAGCTGTTCCTTAAAACACTAGTGCTTAGGAAATCTATTGGAGGCAGAAGCAGTCAAGGGTAGCCTAGGGTTAGGGTTAGGCTTACGGTTAGGCTTAGGGTACGGCTTAGGGTACGTGTTCGGGGAGGGCTTCGGGTACGGCGTAGGGTATGGGTTACGGTTAGGGTTAGGGTTAGTGTTAGGGTTAGGGCTCGGTTTAGGGAACGGGTTAGGATTAGGGTACATGTTAGGGTTAGGGTAGGGGTTAGCGTTAGGGTACGCGTTAGGGTTAGGGTAGTTATTAAACCTATCCCACTCTCTAGTTACCCCTTAGCACGTAAAGGAATATTATTTGGGGGTCCAGCCATGGAGAAGAGTTTAGACACTAGGATAAGATAAGGAACACACACAGTATAAAGAAATCACATTAGGATTCTCTTTTTAAGCTGTTCCTTAAAACACTAGTGCTTAGGAAATCTATTGGAGGCAGAAGCAGTCAAGGGTAGCCTAGGGTTAGGGTTAGGCTTAGGGTTAGGCTTCGGGTACGGCTTAGGGTACGGGTTCGGGGAGGGCTTCGGGTACGGCGTAGGGTATGGGTTAGTGTTAGGGTTAGGGTTAGTGTTAGGGTTAGGGCTCGGTTTAGGGTACGGGTTAGGATTAGGGTACGTGTTAGGGTAAGGGTAGGGGTTAGGGTTAGGGTACGCGTTAGGGTTAGGGTAGTGATTAAACCTATCCCACTCTCTCGATACCCCTTAGCACATAAAAGAATATTATTTGGGGGTCCAGCCATGGAGAAGAGTTTAGACACTAAGATAATATAAGGAACACACACATTATAAAGAAATCACATTAGGATTCTCTTTTTAAGCTGTTCCTTAAAACACTAGTGCTTAGGAAATCTATTGGAGGCAGAAGCAGTCAAGGGTAGCCTAGGGTTAGGGTTAGGCTTACGGTTAGGCTTAGGGTACGGCTTAGGGTACGTGTTCGGGGAGGGCTTCGGGTACGGCGTAGGGTATGGGTTACGGTTAGGGTTAGGGTTAGTGTTAGGGTTAGGGCTCGGTTTAGGGAACGGGTTAGGATTAGGGTACATGTTAGGGTTAGGGTAGGGGTTAGGGTTAGGGTACGCGTTACGGTTAGGGTAGTTATTAAACCTATCCCACTCTCTAGATACCCCTTAGCACGTAAAGGAATATTATTTGGGGGTCCAGCCATGGAGAAGAGTTTAGACACTAAGATAATATAAGGAACACACACATTATAAAGAAATAACATTAGGATTCTCTTTTTAAGCTGTTCCTTAAAACACTAGTGCTTAGGAAATCTATTGGAGGCAGAAGCAGTCAAGGGTAGCCTAGGGTTAGGGTTAGGCTTAGGGTTAGGCTTAGGGTACGGCTTAGGGTACTGGTTCGGGGAGGGCTTTGGGTACGGCGTAGGGTATGGGTTAGGGTTAAGGTTAGGGTTAGTGTTAGGGTTAGGGCTCGGTTTAGGGTACGGGTTAAGATTAGGGTACGTGTTAGGGTAAGGGTAGGGGTTAGCGTTAGGGTACGCGTTAGGGTTAGGTTAGTTATTAAACCTATCCCACTCTCTAGTTTCCCCTTAGCACGTAAAGGAATATTATTTGGGGGTCCAGCCATGGAGAAGAGTTTAGACACTAGGATAAGATAAGGAACACACCCATTATAAAGAAATCACATTAGGCTTCTCTTTTTAAGCTGTTCCTTAAAACACTAGTGCTTAGGAAATCTATTGGAGGCAGAAGCAGTCAAGGGTAGCCTAGGGTTAGGGTTAGGCTTACGGTTAGGCTTAGGGTGCGGCTTAGGGTACGTGTTCGGGGAGGGCTTCGGGTACGGCGTAGGGTATGGGTTACGGTTAGGGTTAGGGTTAGTGTTAGGGTTAGGGCTCGGTTTAGGGAACGGGTTAGGATTAGGGTACATGTTAGGGTTAGGGTAGGGGTTAGGGTTAGGGTACGCGTTACAGTTAGGGTAGTTATTAAACCTATCCCACTCTCTAGATACCCCTTAGCACGTAAAGGAATATTATTTGGGGGTCCAGCCATGGAGAAGAGTTTAGACACTAAGATAATATAAGGAAAACACACATTATAAAGAAATAACATTAGGATTCTCTTTTTAAGCTGTTCCTTAAAACACTAGTGCTTAGGAAATCTATTGGAGGCAGAAGCAGTCAAGGGTAGCCTAGGGTTAGGGTTAGGCTTAGGGTTAGGCTTAGGGTACGGCTTAGGGTACTGGTTCGGGGAGGGCTTCGGGTACGGCGTAGGGTATGGGTTAGTGTTAAGGTTAGGGTTAGTGTTAGGGTTAGGGCTCGGTTTAGGGTACGGGTTAAGATTAGGGTACGTGTTAGGGTAAGGGTAGGGGTTAGCGTTAGGGTACGCGTTAGGGTTAGGTTAGTTATTAAACCTATCCCACTCTCTAGTTTCCCCTTAGCACGTAAAGGAATATTATTTGGGGGTCCAGCCATGGAGAAGAGTTTAGACACTAGTATAAGATAAGGAACACACCCATTATAAAGAAATCACATTAGGATTCTCTTTTTAAGCTGTTCCTTAAAACACTAGTGCTTAGGAAATCTATTGGAGGCAGAAGCAGTCAAGGGTAGCCTAGGGTTAGGGTTAGGCTTAGGGTTAGGCTTAGGGTACGGCTTAGGGTACGTGTTCGGGGAGGGCTTCGGGCACGGCGTAGGGTATGGGTTAGGGTTAGGGTTAGGGTTAGTGTTAGGGTTAGGGCTCTGTTTAGGGTACGGGTTAGGATTAGGGTACGTGTTAGGGTTAGGGTAGGGGTTAGCGTTAGGGTACGCGTTAGGGTTAGGGTAGTTATTAAACCTATCCCACTCTCTAGTTACCCCTTAGCACGTAAAGGATTATTATTTGGGGGTCCAGCCATGGAGAAGAGTTTAGACACTAGGATAAGATAAGGAACACACACATTATAAAGAAATCACATTAGGATTCTCTTTTTAAGCTGTTCCTTAAAACACTAGTGCTTAGGAAATCTATTGGAGGCAGAAGCAGTCAAGGGTAGCCTAGGGTTAGGGTTAGGCTTAGGGTTAGGCTTAGGGTACGGCTTAGGGTACGGGTTCGGGGAGGGCTTCGGGCACGGCGTAGGGTATGGGTTAGGGTTAGGGTTAGGGTTAGTGTTAGGGTTAGGGCTCGGTTTAGGGTACGGGTTAGGATTAGGGTACGTGTTAGGGTTAGGGTAGGGGTTAGCGTTAGGGTACGCGTTAGGGTTAGGGTAGTTATTAAACCTATCCCACTCTCTAGTTACCCCTTAGCACGTAAAGGAATATTATTTGGGGGTCCAGCCATGGAGAAGAGTTTAGACACTAGGATAAGATAAGGAACACACCCATTATAAAGAAATCACATTAGGATTCTCTTTTTCAGCTGTTCCTTAAAACACTAGTGCTTAGGAAATCTATTGGAGGCAGAAGCAGTCAAGGGTAGCCTAGGGTTAGGGTTAGGCTTAGGGTTAGGCTTAGGGTACGGCTTAGGGTACGGGTTCGGGGAGGACTTCGGGCACGGCGTAGGGTATGGGTTAGGGTTAGGGTTAGGGTTAGTGTTAGGGTTAGGGCTCGGTTTAGGGTACGGGTTAGGATTAGGGTACGTGTTAGGGTTAGGGTAGGGGTTCGCGTTAGGGTACGCGTTAGGGTTAGGGTAGTTATTAAACCTATCCCTCTCTCTAGTTACCCCTTAGCACGTAAAGGAATATTATTTGGGGGTCCAGTCATGGAGAAGAGTTTAGACACTAGGATAAGATAAGGAACACACACATTATAAAGAAATCACATTAGGATTCTCTTTTTAAGGTGTTCCTTAAAACACTAGTGCTTAGGAAATCTATTGGAGGCAGAAGCAGTCAAGGGTAGCCTAGGGTTAGGGTTAGGCTTAGGGTTAGGCTTAGGGTACGGCTTAGGGTACGGGTTCGGGGAGGGCTTCGGGCACGGCGTAGGGTATGGGTTAGGGTTAGGGTTAGGGTTAGTGTTAGGGTTAGGGCTCGGTTTAGGGTACGGGTTAGGATTAGGGTACGTGTTAGGGTTAGGGTAGGGGTTAGCGTTAGGGTACGCGTTAGGGTTAGGGTAGTTATTAAACCTATCCCACTCTCTAGTTACCCCTTAGCACGTAAAGGAATATTATTTGGGGGTCCAGCCATGGAGAAGAGTTTAGACACTAGGATAAGATAAGGAACACACACATTATAAAGAAATCACATTAGGATTCTCTTTTTAAGCTGTTCCTTAAAACACTAGTGCTTAGGAAATCTATTGGAGGCAGAAGCAGTCAAGGGTAGCCTAGGGTTAGGGTTAGGCTTAGGGTTAGGCTTCGGGTACGGCTTAGGGTACGGGTTCGGGGAGGGCTTCGGGTACGGCGTAGGGTATGGGTTAGTGTTAGGGTTAGGGTTAGTGTTAGGGTTAGGGCTCGGTTTAGGGTACGGGTTAGGATTAGGGTACGTGTTAGGGTAAGGGTAGGGGTTAGGGTTAGGGTACGCGTTAGGGTTAGGGTAGTGATTAAACCTATCCCACTCTCTCGATACCCCTTAGCACATAAAAGAATATTATTTGGGGGTCCAGCCATGGAGAAGAGTTTAGACACTAAGATAATGTAAGTAACACACACATTATAAAGAAATCACATTAGGATTCTCTTTTTAAGCTGTTCCTTAAAACACTAGTGCTTAGGAAATCTATTGGAGGCAGAAGCAGTCAAGGGTAGCCTAGGGTTAGGGTTAGGCTTACGGTTAGGCTTAGGGTACGGCTTAGGGTACGTGTTCGGGGAGGGCTTCGGGTACGGCGTAGGGTATGGGTTACGGTTAGGGTTAGGGTTAGTGTTAGGGTTAGGGCTCGGTTTAGGGAACGGGTTAGGATTAGGGTACATGTTAGGGTTAGGGTAGGGGTTAGGGTTAGGGTACGCGTTACGGTTAGGGTAGTTATTAAACCTATCCCACTCTCTAGATACCCCTTAGCACGTAAAGGAATATTATTTGGGGGTCCAGCCATGGAGAAGAGTTTAGACACTAAGATAATATAAGGAACACACACATTATAAAGAAATAACATTAGGATTCTCTTTTTAAGCTGTTCCTTAAAACACTAGTGCTTAGGAAATCTATTGGAGGCAGAAGCAGTCAAGGGTAGCCTAGGGTTAGGGTTAGGCTTAGGGTTAGGCTTAGGGTACGGCTTAGGGTACTGGTTCGGGGAGGGCTTCGGGTACGGCGTAGGGTATGGGTTAGGGTTAAGGTTAGGGTTAGTGTTATGGTTAGGGCTCGGTTTAGGGTACGGGTTAAGATTAGGGTACGTGTTAGGGTAAGGGTAGGGGTTAGCGTTAGGGTACGCGTTAGGGTTAGGTTAGTTATTAAACCTATCCCACTCTCTAGTTTCCCCTTAGCACGTAAAGGAATATTATTTGGGGGTCCAGCCATGGAGAAGAGTTTAGGCACTAGGATAAGATAAGGAACACACCCATTATAAAGAAATCACATTAGGCTTCTCTTTTTAAGCTGTTCCTTAAAACACTAATGCTTAGGAAATCTATTGGAGGCAGAAGCAGTCAAGGGTAGCCTAGGGTTAGGGTTAGGCTTACGGTTAGGCTTAGGGTACGGCTTAGGGTACGTGTTCGGGGAGGGCTTCGGGTACGGCGTAGGGTATGGGTTACGGTTAGGGTTAGGGTTAGTGTTAGGGTTAGGGCTCGGTTTAGGGAACGGGTTAGGATTAGGGTACATGTTAGGGTTAGGGTAGGGGTTAGGGTTAGGGTACGCGTTACGGTTAGGGTAGTTATTAAAACTATCCCACTCTCTAGATACCCCTTAGCACGTAAAGGAATATTATTTGGGGGTCCAGCCATGGAGAAGAGTTTAGACACTAAGATAATATAAGGAACACACACATTATAAAGAAATAACATTAGGATTCTCTTTTTAAGCTGTTCCTTAAAACACTAGTGCTTAGGAAATCTATTGGAGGCAGAAGCAGTCAAGGGTAGCCTAGGGTTAGGGTTAGGCTTAGGGTTAGGCTTAGGGTACGGCTTAGGGTACGGGTTCGGGGAGGGCTTCGGGCACGGCGTAGGGTATGGGTTAGGGTTAGGGTTAGGGTTAGTGTTAGGGTTAGGGCTCGGTTTAGGGTACGGGTTAGGATTAGGGTACGTGTTAGGGTTAGGGTAGGGGTTCGCGTTAGGGTACACGTTAGGGTTAGGGTAGTTATTAAACCTATCCCACTCTCTAGTTACCCCTTAGCACGTAAAGGAATATTATTTGGGGGTCCAGTCATGGAGAAGAGTTTAGACACTAGGATAAGATAAGGAACACACACATTATAAAGAAATCACATTAGGATTCTCTTTTTAAGGTGTTCCTTAAAACACTAGTGCTTAGGAAATCTATTGGAGGCAGAAGCAGTCAAGGGTAGCCTAGGGTTAGGGTTAGGCTTAGGGTTAGGCTTAGGGTACGGCTTAGGGTACGGGTTCGGGGAGGGCTTCGGGCACGGCGTAGGGTATGGGTTAGGGTTAGGGTTAGGGTTAGTGTTAGGGTTAGGGCTCGGTTTAGGGTACGGGTTAGGATTAGGGTACGTGTTAGGGTTAGGGTAGGGGTTAGCGTTAGGGTACACGTTAGGGTTAGGGTAGTTATTAAACCTATCCCACTCTCTAGTTACCCCTTAGCACGTAAAGGAATATTATTTGGGGGTCCAGCCATGGAGAAGAGTTTAGACACTAGGATAAGATAAGGAACACACACATTATAAAGAAATCACATTAGGATTCTCTTTTTAAGCTGTTCCTTAAAACACTAGTGCTTAGGAAATCTATTGGAGGCAGAAGCAGTCAAGGGTAGCCTAGGGTTAGGGTTAGGCTTAGGGTTAGGCTTCGGGTACGGCTTAGGGTACGGGTTCGGGGAGGGCTTCGGGTACGGCGTAGGGTATGGGTTAGTGTTAGGGTTAGGGTTAGTGTTAGGGTTAGGGCTCGGTTTAGGGTACGGGTTAGGATTAGGGTACGTGTTAGGGTAAGGGTAGGGGTTAGGGTTAGGGTACGCGTTAGGGTTAGGGTAGTGATTAAACCTATCCCACTCTCTCGATACCCCTTAGCACATAAAAGAATATTATTTGGGGGTCCAGCCATGGAGAAGAGTTTAGACACTAAGATAATATAAGGAACACACACATTATAAAGAAATCACATTAGGATTCTCTTTTTAAGCTGTTCCTTAAAACACTAGTGCTTAGGAAATCTATTGGAGGCAGAAGCAGTCAAGGGTAGCCTAGGGTTAGGGTTAGGCTTAGGGTTAGGCTTAGGGTACGGCTTAGGGTACGTGTTCGGGGAGGGCTTCGGGTACGGCGTAGGGTATGGGTTACGGTTAGGGTTAGGGTTAGTGTTAGGGTTAGGGCTCGGTTTAGGGAACGGGTTAGGATTAGGGTACATGTTAGGGTTAGGGTAGGGGTTAGGGTTAGGGTACGCGTTACGTTTAGGGTAGTTATTAAACCTATCCCACTCTCTAGATACCCCTTAGCACGTAAAGGAATATTATTTGGGGGTCCAGCCATGGAGAAGAGTTTAGACACTAAGATAATATAAGGAACACACACATTATAAAGAAATAACATTAGGATTCTCTTTTTAAGCTGTTCCTTAAAACACTAGTGCTTAGGAAATCTATTGGAGGCAGAAGCAGTCAAGGGTAGCCTAGGGTTAGGGTTAGGCTTAGGGTTAGGCTTAGGGTACGGCTTAGGGTACTGGTTCGGGGAGGGCTTCGGGTACGGCGTAGGGTATGGGTTAGGGTTAAGGTTAGGGTTAGTGTTAGGGTTAGGGCTCGGTTTAGGGTACGGGTTAAGATTAGGGTACGTGTTAGGGTAAGGGTAGGGGTTAGCGTTAGGGTACGCGTTAGGGTTAGGTTAGTTATTAAACCTATCCCACTCTCTAGTTACCCCTTAGCACGTAAAGGAATATTATTTGGGGGTCCAGCAATGGAGAAGAGTTTAGACACTAGGATAAGATAAGGAACACACCCATTATAAAGAAATCACATTAGGATTCTCTTTTTAAGCTGTTCCTTAAAACACTAGTGCTTAGGATATCTATTGGAGGCAGAAGCAGTCAAGGGTAGCCTAGGGTTAGGGTTAGGCTTAGGGTTAGGCTTAGGGTACGGCTTAGGGTACGGGTTCGGGGAGGGCTTCGGGCACGGCGTAGGGTATGGGTTAGGGTTAGGGTTAGGGTTAGTGTTAGGGTTAGGGCTCTGTTTAGGGTACGGGTTAGGATTAGGGTACGTGTTAGGGTTAGGGTAGGGGTTAGCGTTAGGGTACGCGTTAGGGTTAGGGTAGTTATTAAACCTATCCCACTCTCTAGATACCCCTTAGCACGTAAAGGAATATTATTAGGGGGTCCAGCCATGGAGAAGAGTTTAGACACTAAGATAATATAAGGAACACACACATTATAAAGAAATCACATTAGGATTCTCTTTTTAAGCTGTTCCTTAAAACACTAGTGCTTAGGAAATCTATTGGAGGCAGAAGCAGTCAAGGGTAGCCTAGGGTTAGGGTTAGGCTTAGGGTTAGGCTTAGGGTACGGCTTAGGGTACTGGTTCGGGGAGGGCTTCGGGTACGGCGTAGGGTATGGGTTAGGGTTAAGGTTAGGGTTAGTGTTAGGGTTAGGGCTCGGTTTAGGGTACGGGTTAAGATTAGGGTACGTGTTAGGGTAAGGGTAGGGGTTAGCGTTAGGGTACGCGTTAGGGTTAGGTTAGTTATTAAACCTATCCCACTCTCTAGTTACCCCTTAGCACGTAAAGGAATATTATTTAGGTTTCCAGCCATGGAGAAGAGTTTAGACACTAGGATAAGATAAGGAACACACCCATTATAAAGAAATCACATTAGGATTCTCTTTTTAAGCTGTTCCTTAAAACACTAGTGCTTAGGATATCTATTGGAGGCAGAAGCAGTCAAGGGTAGCCTAGGGTTAGGGTTAGGCTTAGGGTTAGGCTTAGGGTACGGCTTAGGGTACGTGTTCGGGGAGGGCTTCGGGTACGGCGTAGGGTATGGGTTAGGGTTAGGGTTAGGGTTAGTGTTAGGGTTAGGGCTCGGTTTAGGGTACGGGTTAGGATTAGGGTACGTGTTAGTGTTAGGGTAGGGGTTCGCGTTAGGGTACGCGTTAGGGTTAGGGTAGTTATTAAACCTATCCCACTCTCTAGTTACCCCTTAGCACGTAAAGGAATATTATTTGGGGGTCCAGCCATGGAGAAGAGTTTAGACACTAGGATAAGATAAGGAACACACACATTATAAAGAAATCACATTAGGATTCTCTTTTTAAGCTGTTCCTTAAAACACTAGTGCTTAGGAAATCTATTGGAGGCAGAAGCAGTCAAGGGTAGCCTAGGGTTAGGGTTAGGCTTAGGGTTAGGCTTAGGGTACGGCTTAGGGTACGGGTTCGGGGAGGGCTTCGGGCACGGCGTAGGGTATGGGTTAGGGTTAGGGTTAGGGTTAGTGTTAGGGTTAGGGCTCGGTTTAGGGTACGGGTTAGGATTAGGGTACGTGTTAGGGTTAGGGTAGGGGTTAGCGTTAGGGTACGCGTTAGGGTTAGGGTAGTTATTAAACCTATCCCACTCTCTAGTTACCCCTTAGCACGTAAAGGAATATTATTTGGGGGTCCAGCCATGGAGAAGAGTTTAGACACTAGGATAAGATAAGGAACACACACATTATAAAGAAATCACATTAGGATTCTCTTTTTAAGCTGTTCCTTAAAACACTAGTGCTTAGGAAATCTATTGGAGGCAGAAGCAGTCAAGGGTAGCCTAGGGTTAGGGTTAGGCTTAGGGTTAGGCTTCGGGTACGGCTTAGGGTACGGGTTCGGGGAGGGCTTCGGGTACGGCGTAGGGTATGGGTTAGGGTTAGGGTTAGGGTTAGTGTTAGGGTTAGGGCTCGGTTTTGGGTACGGGTTAGGATTAGGGTACGTGTTAGGGTAAGGGTAGGGGTTAGGGTTAGGGTACGCGTTAGGGTTAGGGTAGTGATTAAACCTATCCCACTCTCTCGATACCCCTTAGCACATAAAAGAATATTATTTGGGGGTCCAGCCATGGAGAAGAGTTTAGACACTAAGATAATATAAGGAACACACACATTATAAAGAAATCACATTAGGATTCTCTTTTTAAGCTGTTCCTTAAAACACTAGTGCTTAGGAAATCTATTGGAGGCAGAAGCAGTCAAGTGTAGCCTAGGGTTAGGGTTAGGCTTAGGGTTAGGCTTCGGGTACGGCTTAGGGTACGGGTTCGGGGAGGGCTTCGGGTACGGCGTAGGGTATGGGTTAGGGTTAGGGTTAGGGTTAGTGTTAGGGTTAGGGCTCGGTTTAGGGTACGGGTTAGGATTAGGGTACGTGTTAGGGTAAGGGTAGGGGTTAGGGTTAGGGTACGCGTTAGGGTTAGGGTAGTGATTAAACCTATCCCACTCTCTCGATACCCCTTAGCACATAAAAGAATATTATTTGGGGGTCCAGCCATGGAGAAGAGTTTAGACACTAAGATAATATAAGGAACACACACATTATAAAGAAATCACATTAGGATTCTCTTTTTAAGCTGTTCCTTAAAACACTAGTGCTTAGGAAATCTATTGGAGGCAGAAGCAGTCAAGGGTAGCCTAGGGTTAGGGTTAGGCTTACGGTTAGGCTTAGGGTACGGCTTAGGGTACGTGTTCGGGGAGGGCTTCGGGTACGGCGTAGGGTATGGGTTACGGTTAGGGTTAGGGTTAGTGTTAGGGTTAGGGCTCGGTTTAGGGAACGGGTTAGGATTAGGGTACATGTTAGGGTTAGGGTAGGGGTTAGGGTTAGGGTACGCGTTACGGTTAGGGTAGTTATTAAACCTATCCCACTCTCTAGATACCCCTTAGCACGTAAAGGAATATTATTTGGGGGTCCAGCCATGGAGAAGAGTTTAGACACTAAGATAATATAAGGAACACACACATTATAAAGAAATAACATTAGGATTCTCTTTTTAAGCTGTTCCTTAAAACACTAGTGCTTAGGAAATCTATTGGAGGCAGAAGCAGTCAAGGGTAGCCTAGGGTTAGGGTTAGGCTTAGGGTTAGGCTTAGGGTACGGCTTAGGGTACTGGTTCGGGGAGGGCTTCGGGTACGGCGTAGGGTATGGGTTAGGGTTAAGGTTAGGGTTAGTGTTAGGGTTAGGGCTCGGTTTAGGGTACGGGTTAAGATTAGGGTACGTGTTAGGGTAAGGGTAGGGGTTAGCGTTAGGGTACGCGTTAGGGTTAGGTTAGTTATTAAACCTATCCCACTCTCTAGTTTCCCCTTAGCACGTAAAGGAATATTATTTGGGGGTCCAGCCATGGAGAAGAGTTTAGACACTAGGATAAGATAAGGAACACACCCATTATAAAGAAATCACATTAGGATTCTCTTTTTAAGCTGTTCCTTAAAACACTAGTGCTTAGGAAATCTATTGGAGGCAGAAGCAGTCAAGGGTAGCCTAGGGTTAGGGTTAGGCTTAGGGTTAGGCTTAGGGTACGGCTTAGGGTACGGGTTCGGGGAGGGCTTCGGGCACGGCGTAGGGTATGGGTTAGGGTTAGGGTTAGGGTTAGTGTTAGGGTTAGGGCTCTGTTTAGGGTACGGGTTAGGATTAGGGTACGTGTTAGGGTTAGGGTAGGGGTTAGCGTTAGGGTACGCGTTAGGGTTAGGGTAGTTATTAAACCTATCCCACTCTCTAGTTACCCCTTAGCACGTAAAGGATTATTATTTGGGGGTCCAGCCATGGAGAAGAGTTTAGACACTAGGATAAGATAAGGAACACACACATTATAAAGAAATCACATTAGGATTCTCTTTTTAAGCTGTTCCTTAAAACACTAGTGCTTAGGAAATCTATTGGAGGCAGAAGCAGTCAAGGGTAGCCTAGGGTTAGGGTTAGGCTTAGGGTTAGGCTTAGGGTACGGCTTAGGGTACGGGTTCGGGGAGGGCTTCGGGCACGGCGTAGGGTATGGGTTAGGGTTAGGGTTAGGGTTAGTGATAGGGTTAGGGCTCGGTTTAGGGTACGGGTTAGGATTAGGGTACGTGTTAGGGTTAGGGTAGGGGTTAGCGTTAGGGTACGCGTTAGGGTTAGGGTAGTTATTAAACCTATCCCACTCTCTAGTTACCCCTTAGCACGTAAAGGAATATTATTTGGGGGTCCAGCCATGGAGAAGAGTTTAGACACTAGGATAAGATAAGGAACACACCCATTATAAAGAAATCACATTAGGATTCTCTTTTTAAGCTGTTCCTTAAAACACTAGTGCTTAGGAAATCTATTGGAGGCAGAAGCTGTCAAGGGTAGCCTAGGGTTAGGGTTAGGCTTAGGGTTAGGCTTCGGGTACGGCTTAGGGTACGGGTTCGGGGAGGGCTTCGGGCACGGCGTAGGGTATGGGTTAGGGTTAGGGTTAGGGTTAGTGTTAGGGTTAGGGCTCGGTTTAGGGTACGGGTTAGGATTAGGGTACGTGTTAGGGTTAGGGTAGGGGTTCGCGTTAGGGTACGCGTTAGGGTTAGGGTAGTTATTAAACCTATCCCACTCTCTAGTTACCCCTTAGCACGTAAAGGAATATTATTTGGGGGTCCAGCCATGGAGAAGAGTTTAGACACTAGGATAAGATAAGGAACACACACATTATAAAGAAATCACATTAGGATTCTCTTTTTAAGCTGTTCCTTAAAACACTAGTGCTTAGGAAATCTATTGGAGGCAGAAGCAGTCAAGGGTAGCCTAGGGTTAGGGTTAGGCTTAGGGTTAGGCTTAGGGTACGGCTTAGGGTACGGGTTCGGGGAGGGCTTCGGGCACGGCGTAGGGTATGGGTTAGGGTTAGGGTTAGGGTTAGTGTTAGGGTTAGGGCTCGGTTTAGGGTACGGGTTAGGATTAGGGTACGTGTTAGGGTTAGTGTAGGGGTTAGCGTTAGGGTACGCGTTAGGGTTAGGGTAGTTATTAAACCTATCCCACTCTCTAGTTACCCCTTAGCACGTAAAGGAATATTATTTGGGGGTCCAGCCATGGAGAAGAGTTTAGACACTAGGATAAGATAAGGAACACACACATTATAAAGAAATCACATTAGGATTCTCTTTTTAAGCTGTTCCTTAAAACACTAGTGCTTAGGAAATCTATTGGAGGCAGAAGCAGTCAAGGGTAGCATAGGGTTAGGGTTAGGCTTAGGGTTAGGCTTCGGGTACGGCTTAGGGTACGGGTTCGGGGAGGGCTTCGGGTACGGCGTAGGGTATGGGTTAGTGTTAGGGTTAGGGTTAGTGTTAGGGTTAGGGCTCGGTTTAGGGTACGGGTTAGGATTAGGGTACGTGTTAGGGTAAGGGTAGGGGTTAGGGTTAGGGTACGCGTTAGGGTTAGGGTAGTGATTAAAACTATCCCACTCTCTCGATACCCCTTAGCACATAAAAGAATATTATTTGGGGGTCCAGCCATGGAGAAGAGTTTAGACACTAAGATAATATAAGGAACACACACATTATAAAGAAATCACATTAGGATTCTCTTTTTAAGCTGTTCCTTAAAACACTAGTGCTTAGGAAATCTATTGGAGGCAGAAGCAGTCAAGGGTAGCCTAGGGTTAGGGTTAGGCTTACGGTTAAGCTTAGGGTACGGCTTAGGGTACGTGTTCGGGGAGGACTTCGGGTACGGCGTAGGGTATGGGTTACGGTTAGGGTTAGGGTTAGTGTTAGGGTTAGGGCTCGGTTTAGGGAACGGGTTAGGATTAGGGTACATGTTAGGGTTAGGGTAGGGGTTAGGGTTAGGGTACGCGTTACGGTTAGGGTAGTTATTAAACCTATCCCACTCTCTAGATACCCCTTAGCACGTAAAGGAATATTATTTGGGGGTCCAGCCATGGAGAAGAGTTTAGACACTAAGATAATATAAGGAACACACACATTATAAAGAAATAACATTAGGATTCTCTTTTTAAGCTGTTCCTTAAAACACTAGTGCTTAGGAAATCTATTGGAGGCAGAAGCAGTCAAGGGTAGCCTAGGGTTAGGGTTAGGCTTAGGGTTAGGCTTAGGGTACGGCTTAGGGTACTGGTTCGGGGAGGGCTTCGGGTACGGCGTAGGGTATGGGTTAGGGTTAAGGTGAGGGTTAGTGTTAGGGTTAGGGCTCGGTTTAGGGTACGGGTTAAGATTAGGGTACGTGTTAGGGTAAGGGTAGGGGTTAGCGTTAGGGTACGCGTTAGGGTTAGGTTAGTTATTAAATCTATCCCACTCTCTAGTTTCCCCTTAGCACGTAAAGGAATATTATTTGGGGGTCCAGCCATGGAGAAGAGTTTAGACACTAGGATAAGATAAGGAACACACCCATTATAAAGAAATCACATTAGGATTCTCTTTTTAAGCTGTTCCTTAAAACACTAGTGCTTAGGAAATCTATTGGAGGCAGAAGCAGTCAAGGGTAGCCTAGGGTTAGGGTTAGGCTTACGGTTAGGCTTAGGGTACGGCTTAGGGTACGTGTTCGGGGAGGGCTTCGGGTACAGCGTAGGGTATGGGTTACGGTTAGGGTTAGGGTTAGTGTTAGGGTTAGGGCTCGGTTTAGGGAACGGGTTAGGATTAGGGTACATGTTAGGGTTAGGGTAGGGGTTAGGGTTAGGGTATGCGTTACGGTTAGGGTAGTTATTAAAACTATCCCACTCTCTAGATACCCCTTAGCACGTAAAGGAATATTATTTGGGGGTCCAGCCATGGAGAAGAGTTTAGACACTAAGATAATATATGGAACACACACATTATAAAGAAATAACATTAGGATTCTCTTTTTAAGCTGTTCCTTAAAACACTAGTGCTTAGGAAATCTATTGGAGGCAGAAGCAGTCAAGGGTAGCCTAGGGTTAGGGTTAGGCTTAGGGTTAGGCTTAGGGTACGGCTTAGGGTACTGGTTCGGGGAGGGCTTCGGGTACGGCGTAGGGTATGGGTTAGGGTTAAGGTTAGGGTTAGTGTTAGGGTTAGGGCTCGGTTTAGGGTACGGGTTAAGATTAGGGTACGTGTTAGGGTAAGGGTAGGGGTTAGCGTTAGGGTACGCGTTAGGGTTAGGTTAGTTATTAAACCTATCCCACTCTCTAGTTACCCCTTAGCACGTAAAGGAATATTATTTGGGGGTCCAGCAATGGAGAAGAGTTTAGACACTAGGATAAGATAAGGAACACACCCATTATAAAGAAATCACATTAGGATTCTCTTTTTAAGCTGTTCCTTAAAACACTAGTGCTTAGGATATCTATTGGAGGCAGAAGCAGTCAAGGGTAGCCTAGGGTTAGGGTTAGGCTTAGGGTTAGGCTTAGGGTACGGCTTAGGGTACGGGTTCGGGGAGGGCTTCGGGCACGGCGTAGGGTATGGGTTAGGGTTAGGGTTAGGGTTAGTGTTAGGGTTAGGGCTCTGTTTAGGGTACGGGTTAGGATTAGGGTACGTGTTAGGGTTAGGGTAGGGGTTAGCATTAGGGTACGCGTTAGGGTTAGGGTAGTTATTAAACCTATCCCACTCTCTAGATACCCCTTAGCACGTAAAGGAATATTATTAGGGGGTCCAGCCATGAAGAAGAGTTTAGACACTAAGATAATATAAGGAACACACACATTATAAAGAAATCACATTAGGATTCTCTTTTTAAGCTGTTCCTTAAAACACTAGTGCTTAGGAAATCTATTGGAGGCAGAAGCAGTCAAGGGTAGCCTAGGGTTAGGGTTAGGCTTACGGTTAGGCTTAGGGTACGGCTTAGGGTACGTGTTCGGGGAGGGCTTCGGGTACGGCGTAGGGTATGGGTTACGGTTAGGGTTAGGGTTAGTGTTAGGGTTAGGGCTCGGTTTAGGGAACGCGTTAGGATTAGGGTACATGTTAGGGTTAGGGTAGGGGTTAGGGTTAGGGTACGCGTTACGGTTAGGGTAGTTATTAAACCTATCCCACTCTCTAGATACCCCTTAGCACGTAAAGGAATATTATTTGGGGGTCCAGCTATGGAGAAGAGTTTAGACACTAAGATAATATAAGGAACACACACATTATAAAGAAATAACATTAGGATTCTCTTTTTAAGCTGTTCCTTAAAACACTAGTGCTTAGGAAATCTATTGGAGGCAGAAGCAGTCAAGGGTAGCCTAGGGTTAGGGTTAGGCTTAGGGTTAGGCTTAGGGTACGGCTTAGGGTACTGGTTCGGGGAGGGCTTCGGGTACGGCGTAGGGTATGGGTTAGGGTTACGGTTAGGGTTAGTGTTAGGGTTAGGGCTCGGTTTAGGGTACGGGTTAAGATTAGGGTACGTGTTAGGGTAAGGGTAGGGGTTAGCGTTAGGGTACGCGTTAGGGTTAGGTTAGTTATTAAACCTATCCCACTCTCTAGTTACCCCTTAGCACGTAAAGGAATATTATTTAGGGGTCCAGCCATGGAGAAGAGTTTAGACACTAGGATAAGATAAGGAACACACCCATTATAAAGAAATCACATTAGGATTCTCTTTTTAAGCTGTTCCTTAAAACACTAGTGCTTAGGATATCTATTGGAGGCAGAAGCAGTCAAGGGTAGCCTAGGGTTAGGGTTAGGCTTAGGGTTAGGCTTAGGGTACGGCTTAGGGTACGGGTTCGGGGAGGGCTTCGGGCACGGCGTAGGGTATGGGTTAGGGTTAGGGTTAGGGTTAGTGTTAGGGTTAGGGCTCTGTTTAGGGTACGGGTTAGGATTAGGGTACGTGTTAGGGTTAGGGTAGGGGTTAGCGTTAGGGTACGCGTTAGGGTTAGGGTAGTTATTAAACCTATCCCACTCTCTAGTTACCCCTTAGCACGTAAAGGAATATTATTTGGGGGTCCAGCCATGGAGAAGAGTTTAGACACTAGGATAAGATAAGGAACACACACATTATAAAGAAATCACATTAGGATTCTCTTTTTAAGCTGTTCCTTAAAACACTAGTGCTTAGGAAATCTATTGGAGGCAGAAGCAGTCAAGGGTAGCCTAGGGTTAGGGTTAGGCTTACGGTTAGGCTTAGGGTACGGCTTAGGGTACGTGTTCGGGGAGGGCTTCGGTTACGGCGTAGGGTATGGGTTACGGTTAGGGTTAGGGTTAGTGTTAGGGTTAGGGCTCGGTTTAGGGAACGGGTTAGGATTAGGGTACATGTTAGGGTTAGGGTAGGGGTTAGGGTTAGGGTACGCGTTACGGTTAGGGTAGTTATTAAACCTATCCCACTCTCTAGATACCCCTTAGCACGTAAAGGAATATTATTTGGGGGTCCAGCCATGGAGAAGAGTTTAGACACTAAGATAATATAAGGAACACACACATTATAAAGAAATAACATTAGGATTCTCTTTTTAAGCTGTTCCTTAAAACACTAGTGCTTAGGAAATCTATTGGAGGCAGAAGCAGTCAAGGGTAGCCTAGGGTTAGGGTTAGGCTTAGGGTTAGGCTTAGGGTACGGCTTAGGGTACTGGTTTGGGGAGGGCTTCGGGTACGGCGTAGGGTATGGGTTAGGGTTAAGGTTAGGGTTAGTGTTAGGGTTAGGGCTCGGCTTAGGGTACGGGTTAAGATTAGGGTACGTGTTAGGGTAAGGGTAGGGGTTAGCGTTAGGGTACGCGTTAGGGTTAAGTTAGTTATTAAACCTATCCCACTCTCTAGTTTCCCCTTAGCACGTAAAGGAATATTATTTGGGGGTCCAGCCATGGAGAAGAGTTTAGACACTAGGATAAGATAAGGAACACACCCATTATAAAGAAATCACATTAGGATTCTCTTTTTAAGCTGTTCCTTAAAACACTAGTGCTTAGGAAATCTATTGGAGGCAGAAGCAGTCAAGGGTAGCCTAGGGTTAGGGTTAGGCTTAGGGTTAGGCTTAGGGTACGGCTTAGGGTACGGGTTCGGGGAGGGCTTCGGGCACGGCGTAGGGTATGGGTTAGGGTTAGGGTTAGGGTTAGTGTTAGGGTTAGGGCTCTGTTTAGGGTACGGGTTAGGATTAGGGTACGTGTTAGGGTTAGGGTAGGGGTTAGCGTTAGGGTACGCGTTAGGGTTAGGGTAGTTATTAAACCTATCCCACTCTCTAGTTACCCCTTAGCACGTAAAGGATTATTATTTGGGGGTCCAGCCATGGAGAAGAGTTTAGACACTAGGATAAGATAAGGAACACACACATTATAAAGAAATCACATTAGGATTCTCTTTTTAAGCTGTTCCTTAAAACACTAGTGCTTAGGAAATCTATTGGAGGCAGAAGCAGTCAAGGGTAGCCTAGGGTTAGGGTTAGGCTTAGGGTTAGGCTTAGGGTACGGCTTAGGGTACGGGTTCGGGGAGGGCTTCGGGCACGGCGTAGGGTATGGGTTAGGGTTAGGGTTAGGGTTAGTGTTAGGGTTAGGGCTCGGTTTAGGGTACGGGTTAGGATTAGGGTACGTGTTAGGGTTCGGGTAGGGGTTAGCGTTAGGGTACGCGTTAGGGTTAGGGTAGTTATTAAACCTATCCCACTCTCTAGTTAACCCTTAGCACGTAAAGGAATATTATTTGGGGGTCCAGCCATGGAGAAGAGTTTAGACACTAGGATAAGATAAGGAACACACCCATTATAAAGCAATCACATTAGGATTCTCTTTTTAAGCTGTTCCTTAAAACACTAGTGCTTAGGAAATCTATTGGAGGCAGAAGCAGTCAAGGGTAGCCTAGGGTTAGGGTTAGGCTTAGGGTTAGGCTTAGGGTACGGCTTAGGGTACGGGTTCGGGGAGGGCTTCGGGCACGGCGTAGGGTATGGGTTAGGGTTAGGGTTAGGGTTAGTGTTAGGGTTAGGGCTCGGTTTAGGGTACGGGTTAGGATTAGGGTACGTGTTAGGGTTAGGGTAGGGGTTCGCATTAGGGTACGCGTTAGGGTTATGGTAGTTATTAAACCTATCCCACTCTCTAGTTACCCCTTAGCACGTAAAGGAATATTATTTGGGGGTCCAGCCATGGAGAAGAGTTTAGACACTAGGATAAGATAAGGAACACACCCATTATAAAGAAATCACATTAGGATTCTCTTTTTAAGCTGTTCCTTAAAACACTAGTGCTTAGGAAATCTATTGGAGGCAGAAGCAGTCAAGGGTAGCCTAGGGTTAGGGTTAGGCTTAGGGTTAGGCTTCGGGTACGGCTTAGGGTACGGGTACGGGGAGGGCTTCGGGCACGGCGTAGGGTATGGGTTAGGGTTAGGGTTAGGGTTAGTGTTAGGGTTAGGGCTCGGTTTAGGGTACGGGTTAGGATTAGGGTACGTGTTAGGGTAAGGGTAGGGGTTAGGGTTAGGGTACGCGTTAGGGTTAGGGTAGTGATTAAACCTATCCCACTCTCTCAATACCCCTTAGCACATAAAAGAATATTATTTGGGGGTCCAGCCATGGAGAAGAGTTTAGACACTAGGATTAGATAAGGAACACATCCATTATAAAGAAATCACATTACGATTCTCTTTTTAAGCTGTTCCTTAAAACACTAGTGCTTAGGAAATCTATTGGAGGCAGAAGCAGTCAAGGGTAGCCTAGGGTTAGGGTTAGGCTTAGGGTTAGGCTTAGGGTACGGCTTAGGGTACATGTTCGGGGAGGGCTTCGGGTACGGCGTAGGGTATGGGTTAGGGTTAGGGTTAGGTTTAGTGTTAGGGTTAGGGCTCGTTTTAGGGTACGGGTTAGGATTAGGGTTCGTGATAGGGTTAGGGTAGGGGTGAGGGTTAGGGTACGTGTTACGGATAGGGTAGTTATTAAACCTATCCCACTCTCTAGTTACCCATTAGCACGTAAAGGAATATTATTTGGGGGTCCAGCCATGGAGAAGAGTTTAGACACTAGGATAAGATAAGGAACACACCCATTATAAAGAAATCACATTAGGATTCTCATTTTAAGCTGTTCCTTAAAACACTAGTGCTTAGGAAATCTATTGCAGGCAGAAGCAGTCAAGGGTAGCCTAGGGTTAGGGTTAGGCTTAGGGTTAGGCTTAGGGTACGGCTTAGGGTACGGGTTCGGGGAGGGCTTCGGGTACGGCGTAGGGTATGGGTTAGGGTTAGGGTTAGGGTTAGTGTTAGGGTTAGGGCTCGGTTTAGGGTACGGGTTAGGATTAGGGTACGTGTTAGGGTTAGGGTAGGGTTTAGGGTTAGGGTACGCGTTAGGGTTAGGGTAGTTATTAAACCTATCCCACTCTCTAGATACCCCTTAGCACGTAAAGGAATATTATTAGGGGGTCCAGCCATGGAGAAGAGTTTAGACACTAAGATAATATAAGGAACACACACATTATAAAGAAATCACATTAGGATTCTCTTTTTAAGCTGTTCCTTAAAACACTAGTGCTTAGGAAATCTATTGGAGGCAGAAGCCGTCAAGGGTAGCCTAGGGTTAGGGTTAGGCTTACGGTTAGGCTTAGGGTACGGCTTAGGGTTCGTGTTCTTGGAGGGCTTCGGGTACGGCGTAGGGTATGGCTTACGGTTAGGGTTAGGGTTAGTGTTAGGATTAGGGCTCGGTTTAGGGTATGGGTTAGGATTAGGGTACATGTTAGGGTTAGGGTAGGGGTTAGGGTTAGGGTACGCGTTACGGTTAGGGTAGTTATTAAACCTATCCCACTCTCTAGTTACCCATTAGCACGTAAAGGAATATTATTTGGGGGTCCAGCCATGGAGAAGAGTTTAGACACTAGGATAAGATAAGGAACACACCCATTATAAAGAAATCACATTAGGATTCTCTTTTTAAGCTGTTCCTTTAAACACTAGTGCTTAGGAAATCTATTGGAGGCAGAAGCAGTCAAGGGTAGCCTAGGGTTAGGGTTAGGCTTACGGTTAGGCTTAGGGTACGGCTTAGGGTACGTGTTCGGGGAGGGCTTCGTGTACGGCGTAGGGTATGGGTTACGGTTAGGGTTAGGGTTAGTGTTAGGGTTAGGGCTCGGTTTAGGGTACGGGTTAGGATTAGGGGACATGTTAGGGTTAGGATAGGGGTTAGGGTTAGGGTACGCGTTACGGTTAGGGTAGTTATTAAACCTATCCCACTCTCTAGATACCCCTTAGCACGTAAAGGAATATTATTTGGGGGTCCAGCCATGGAGAAGTGTTTAGAAACTAAGATAATATAAGGAACACACACATTATAAAGAAATAACATTAGGATTCTCTTTTTAAGCTGTTCCTTAAAACACTAGTGCTTAGGAAATCTATTGGAGGCAGAAGCAGTCAAGGGTAGCCTAGGGTTAGGGTTAGGCTTAGGGTTAGGCTTAGGGTACGGCTTAGGGTACGGGTTCGGGGAGGGCTTCGGGCACGGCGTAGGGTATGGGTTAGGGTTAGGGTTAGGGTTAGTGTTAGGGTTAGGGCTCGGTTTAGGGTACGGGTTAGGATTAGGGTACGTGTTAGGGTTAGGGTAGGGGTTCGCATTAGGGTACGCGTTAGGGTTAGGGTAGTTATTAAACCTATCCCACTCTCTAGTTACCCCTTAGCACGTAAAGGAATATTATTTGGGGGTCCAGCCATGGAGAAGAGTTTAGACACTAGGATAAGACAAGGAACACACCCATTATAAAGAAATCACATTAGGATTCTCTTTTTAAGCTGTTCCTTAAAACACTAGTGCTTAGGAAATCTATTGGAGGCAGAAGCAGTCAAGGGTAGCCTAGGGTTAGGGTTAGGCTTAGGGTTAGGCTTCGGGTACGGCTTAGGGTACGGGTTCGGGGAGGGCTTCGGGCACGGCGTAGGGTATGGGTTAGGGTTAGGGTTAGGGTTAGTGTTAGGGTTAGGGCTCGGTTTAGGGTACGGGTTAGGATTAGGGTACGTGTTAGGATAAGGGTAGGGGTTAGGGTTAGGGTACGCGTTAGGGTTAGGGTATTGATTAAACCTATCCCACTCTCTCGATACCCCTTAGCACATAAAAGAATATTATTTGGGGGTCCAGCCATGGAGAAGAGTTTAGACACTAGGATTAGATAAGGAACACATCCATTATAAAGAAATCACATTAGGATTCTCTTTTTAAGCTGTTCCTTAAAACACTAGTGCTTAGGAAATCTATTGGAGGCAGAAGCAGTCAAGGGTAGCCTAGGGTTAGGGTTAGGCTTAGGGTTAGGCTTAGGGTACGGCTTAGGGTACATGTTCGGGGAGGGCTTCGGGTACGGCGTAGGGTATGGGTTAGGGTTAGGGTTAGGTTTAGTGTTAGGGTTAGGGCTCGTTTTAGGGTACGGGTTAGGATTAGGGTTCGTGTTAGGGTTAGGGTAGGGGTGAGGGTTAGGGTACGTGTTACGGATAGGGTAGTTATTAAACCTATCCCACTCTCTAGTTACCCATTAGCACGTAAAGGAATATTATTTGGGGGTCCAGCCATGGAGAAGAGTTTAGACACTAGGATAAGATAAGGAACACACCCATTATAAAGAAATCACATTAGGATTCTCTTTTTAAGCTGTTCCTTAAAACACTAGTGCTTAGGAAATCTATTGGAGGCAGAAGCAGTCAAGGGTAGCCTAGGGTTAGGGTTAGGCTTAGGGTTAGGCTTAGGGTATGGCTTAGGGTACGGGTTCGGGGAGGGCTTCGAATACGGCGTAGGGTATGGGTTAGGGTTAGGGTTAGGGTTAGTGTTAGGGTTAGGGCTCGGTTTAGGGTACGGGTTAGGATTAGGGTACGTGTTAGGGTTAGGGTAGGGTTTAGGGTTAGGGTACTCGTTAGGGTTAGGGTAGTTATTAAACCTATCCCACTCTCTAGATACCCCTTAGCAAGTAAAGGAATATTATTAGGGGGTCCAGCCATGGAGAAGAGTTTAGACACTAAGATAATATAAGGAACACAAACATTATAAAGAAATCACATTAGGATTCTCTTTTTAAGCTGTTCCTTAAAACACTAGTGCTTAGGAAATCTATTGGAGGCAGAAGCCGTCAAGGGTAGCCTAGGGTTAGGGTTAGGCTTACGGTTAGGCTTAGGGTACGGCTTAGGGTTCGTGTTCTTGGAGGGCTTCGGGTACGGCGTAGGGTATGGCTTACGGTTAGGGTTAGGGTTAGTGTTAGGATTAGGGCTCGGTTTAGGGTACGGGTTAGGATTAGGGTACATGTTAGGGTTAGGGTAGGGGTTAGGGTTAGGGTACGCGTTACGGTTAGGGTAGTTATTAAACCTATCCCACTCTCTAGATACCCCTTAGCACGTAAAGGAATATTATTTGGGGGTCCAGCCATGGAGAAGAGTTTAGACACTAGGATTAGATAAGGAACACACCCATTATAAAGAAATCACATTAGGATTCTCTTTTTAAGCTGTTCCTTAAAACACTAGTGCTTAGGAAATCTATTGGAGGCAGAAGCAGTCAAGGGTAGCCTAGGGTTAGGGTTAGGCTTAGGGTTAGGCTTAGGGTACGGCTTAGGGTACGTGTTCGGGGAGGGCTTCGGGTACGGCGTAGGGTATGGGTTAGGGTTAGGGTTAGGTTTAGTGTTAGGGTTAGGGCTCGTTTTAGGGTACGGGTTAGGATTAGGGTTCGTGTTAGGGTTAGGGTAGGGGTGAGGGTTAGGGTACGTGTTACTGATAGGGTAGTTATTAAACCTATCCCACTCTCTAGATACCCCTTAGCACGTAAAGGAATATTATTTGGGGGTCCAGCCATGGAGAAGTGTTTAGAAACTGAGATAATATAAGGAACACACACATTATAAAGAAATAACATTAGGATTCTCTTTTTAAGCTGTTCCTTAAAACACTAGTGGTTAGGAAATCTATTGGAGGCAGAAGCAGTCAAGGGTAGCCTAGGGTTAGGGTTAGGCTTAGGGTTAGGCTTAGGGTACGGCTTAGGGTACGGGTTCGGGGAGGGCTTCGGGCACGGCGTAGGGTATGGGTTAGGGTTAGGGTTAGGGTTAGTGTTAGGGTTAGGGCTCGGTTTAGGGTACGGGTTAGGATTAGGGTACGTGTTAGGGTTAGGGTAGGGGTTCGCGTTAGGGTACGCGTTAGGGTTAGGGTAGTTATTAAACCTATCCCACTCTCTAGTTACCCCTTAGCACGTAAAGGAATATTATTTGGGGGTCCAGCCATGGAGAAGAGTTTAGACACTAGGATAAGATAAGGAACACACACATTATAAAGAAATCACATTAGGATTCTCTTTTTAAGCTGTTCCTTAAAACACTAGTGCTTAGGAAATCTATTGGAGGCAGAAGCAGTCAAGGGTAGCCTAGGGTTAGCGTTAGGCTTAGGCTTAGGCTTAGGGTACGGCTTAGGGTACGGGTTCGGGGAGGGCTTCGGGCACGGCGTAGGGTATGGCTTAGGGTTAGGGTTAGGGTTAGTGTTAGGGTTAGGGCTCGGTTTAGGGTACGGGTTAGGATTAGGGTACGTGTTAGGGTTAGGGTAGGGGTTAGCGTTAGGGTACGCGTTAGGGTTAGGGTAGTTATTAAACCTATCCCACTCTCTAGTTACCCCTTAGCACGTAAAGGAATATTATTTGGGGGTCCAGCCATGGAGAAGAGTTTAGACACTAGGATAAGATAAGGAACACACACATTATAAAGAAATCACATTAGGATTCTCTTTTTAAGCTGTTCCTTAAAACACTAGTGCTTAGGAAATCTATTGGAGGCAGAAGCAGTCAAGGGTAGCCTAGGGTTAGGGTTAGGCTTAGGGTTAGGCTTCGGGTACGGCTTAGGGTACGGGTTCGGGGAGGGCTTCGGGTACGGCGTAGGGTATGGGTTAGGGTTAGGGTTAGGGTTAGTGTTAGGGTTAGGGCTCGGTTTAGGGTACAGGTTAGGATTAGGGTACGTGTTAGGGTAAGGGTAGGGGTTAGGGTTAGGGTACGCGTTAGGGTTAGGGTAGTGATTAAACCTATCCCACTCTCTCGATACCCCTTAGCACATAAAAGAATATTATTTGGGGGTCCAAACATGGAGAAGAGTTTAGACACTAAGATAATATAAGGAACACACACATTATAAAGAAATCACATTAGGATTCTCTTTTTAAGCTGTTCCTTAAAACACTAGTGCTTAGGAAATCTATTGGAGGCAGAAGCAGTCAAGGGTAGCCTAGGGTTAGGGTTAGGCTTACGGTTAGGCTTAGGGTACGGCTTAGGGTACGTGTTCGGGGAGGGCTTCGGTTACGGCGTAGGGTATGGGTTACGGTTAGGGTTAGGGTTAGTGTTAGGGTTAGGGCTCGGTTTAGGGAACGGGTTAGGATTAGGGTACATGTTAGGGTTAGGGTAGGGGTTAGGGTTAGGGTACGCGTTACGGTTAGGGTAGTTATTAAACCTATCCCACTCTCTAGATACCCCTTAGCACGTAAAGGAATATTATTTGGGGGTCCAGCCATGGAGAAGAGTTTAGACACTAAGATAATATAAGGAACACACACATTATAAAGAAATAACATTAGGATTCTCTTTTTAAGCTGTTCCTTAAAACACTAGTGCTTAGGAAATCTATTGGAGGCAGAAGCAGTCAAGGGTAGCCTAGGGTTAGGGTTAGGCTTAGGGTTAGGCTTAGGGTACGGCTTAGGGTACTGGTTTGGGGAGGGCTTCGGGTACGGCGTAGGGTATGGGTTAGGGTTAAGGTTAGGGTTAGTGTTAGGGTTAGGGCTCGGCTTAGGGTACGGGTTAAGATTAGGGTACGTGTTAGGGTAAGGGTAGGGGTTAGCGTTAGGGTACGCGTTAGGGTTAAGTTAGTTATTAAACCTATCCCACTCTCTAGTTTCCCCTTAGCACGTAAAGGAATATTATTTGGGGGTCCAGCCATGGAGAAGAGTTTAGACACTAGGATAAGATAAGGAACACACCCATTATAAAGAAATCACATTAGGATTCTCTTTTTAAGCTGTTCCTTAAAACACTAGTGCTTAGGAAATCTATTGGAGGCAGAAGCAGTCAAGGGTAGCCTAGGGTTAGGGTTAGGCTTAGGGTTAGGCTTAGGGTACGGCTTAGGGTACGGGTTCGGGGAGGGCTTCGGGCACGGCGTAGGGTATGGGTTAGGGTTAGGGTTAGGGTTAGTGTTAGGGTTAGGGCTCTGTTTAGGGTACGGGTTAGGATTAGGGTACGTGTTAGGGTTAGGGTAGGGGTTAGCGTTAGGGTACGCGTTAGGGTTAGGGTAGTTATTAAACCTATCCCACTCTCTAGTTACCCCTTAGCACGTAAAGGATTATTATTTGGGGGTCCAGCCATGGAGAAGAGTTTAGACACTAGGATAAGATAAGGAACACACACATTATAAAGAAATCAAATTAGGATTCTCTTTTTAAGCTGTTCCTTAAAACACTAGTGCTTAGGAAATCTATTGGAGGCAGAAGCAGTCAAGGGTAGCCTAGGGTTAGGGTTAGGCTTAGGGTTAGGCTTAGGGTACGGCTTAGGGTACGGGTTCGGGGAGGGCTTCGGGCACGGCGTAGGGTATGGGTTAGGGTTAGGGTTAGGGTTAGTGTTAGGGTTAGGGCTCGGTTTAGGGTACGGGTTAGGATTAGGGTACGTGTTAGGGTTCGGGTAGGGGTTAGCGTTAGGGTACGCGTTAGGGTTAGGGTAGTTATTAAACCTATCCCACTCTCTAGTTAACCCTTAGCACGTAAAGGAATATTATTTGGGGGTCCAGCCATGGAGAAGAGTTTAGACACTAGGATAAGATAAGGAACACACCCATTATAAAGAAATCACATTAGGATTCTCTTTTTAAGCTGTTCCTTAAAACACTAGTGCTTAGGAAATCTATTGGAGGCAGAAGCAGTCAAGGGTAGCCTAGGGTTAGGGTTAGGCTTAGGGTTAGGCTTAGGGTACGGCTTAGGGTACGGGTTCGGGGAGGGCTTCGGGCACGGCGTAGGGTATGGGTTAGGGTTAGGGTTAGGGTTAGTGTTAGGGTTAGGGCTCGGTTTAGGGTACGGGTTAGGATTAGGGTACGTGTTAGGGTTAGGGTAGGGGTTCGCATTAGGGTACGCGTTAGGGTTATGGTAGTTATTAAACCTATCCCACTCTCTAGTTACCCCTTAGCACGTAAAGGAATATTATTTGGGGGTCCAGCCATGGAGAAGAGTTTAGACACTAGGATAAGATAAGGAACACACCCATTATAAAGAAATCACATTAGGATTCTCTTTTTAAGCTGTTCCTTAAAACACTAGTGCTTAGGAAATCTATTGGAGGCAGAAGCAGTCAAGGGTAGCCTAGGGTTAGGGTTAGGCTTAGGGTTAGGCTTCGGGTACGGCTTAGGGTACGGGTACGGGGAGGGCTTCGGGCACGGCGTAGGGTATGGGTTAGGGTTAGGGTTAGGGTTAGTGTTAGGGTTAGGGCTCGGTTTAGGGTACGGGTTAGGATTAGGGTACGTGTTAGGGTAAGGGTAGGGGTTAGGGTTAGGGTACGCGTTAGGGTTAGGGTAGTGATTAAACCTATCCCACTCTCTCAATACCCCTTAGCACATAAAAGAATATTATTTGGGGGTCCAGCCATGGAGAAGAGTTTAGACACTAGGATTAGATAAGGAACACATCCATTATAAAGAAATCACATTACGATTCTCTTTTTAAGCTGTTCCTTAAAACACTAGTGCTTAGGAAATCTATTGGAGGCAGAAGCAGTCAAGGGTAGCCTAGGGTTAGGGTTAGGCTTAGGGTTAGGCTTAGGGTACGGCTTAGGGTACATGTTCGGGGAGGGCTTCGGGTACGGCGTAGGGTATGGGTTAGGGTTAGGGTTAGGTTTAGTGTTAGGGTTAGGGCTCGTTTTAGGGTACGGGTTAGGATTAGGGTTCGTGTTAGGGTTAGGGTAGGGGTGAGGGTTAGGGTACGTGTTACGGATAGGGTAGTTATTAAACCTATCCCACTCTCTAGTTACCCATTAGCACGTAAAGGAATATTATTTGGGGGTCCAGCCATGGAGAAGAGTTTAGACACTAGGATAAGATAAGGAACACACCCATTATAAAGAAATCACATTAGGATTCTCATTTTAAGCTGTTCCTTAAAACACTAGTGCTTAGGAAATCTATTGCAGGCAGAAGCAGTCAAGGGTAGCCTAGGGTTAGGGTTAGGCTTAGGGTTAGGCTTAGGGTACGGCTTAGGGTACGGGTTCGGGGAGGGCTTCGGGTACGGCGTAGGGTATGGGTTAGGGTTAGGGTTAGGGTTAGTGTTAGGGTTAGGGCTCGGTTTAGGGTACGGGTTAGGATTAGGGTACGTGTTAGGGTTAGGGTAGGGTTTAGGGTTAGGGTACGCGTTAGGGTTAGGGTAGTTATTAAACCTATCCCACTCTCTAGATACCCCTTAGCACGTAAAGGAATATTATTAGGGGGTCCAGCCATGGAGAAGAGTTTAGACACTAAGATAATATAAGGAACACACACATTATAAAGAAATCACATTAGGATTCTCTTTTTAAGCTGTTCCTTAAAACACTAGTGCTTAGGAAATCTATTGGAGGCAGAAGCCGTCAAGGGTAGCCTAGGGTTAGGGTTAGGCTTACGGTTAGGCTTAGGGTACGGCTTAGGGTTCGTGTTCTTGGAGGGCTTCGGGTACGGCGTAGGGTATGGCTTACGGTTAGGGTTAGGGTTAGTGTTAGGATTAGGGCTCGGTTTAGGGTATGGGTTAGGATTAGGGTACATGTTAGGGTTAGGGTAGGGGTTAGGGTTAGGGTACGCGTTACGGTTAGGGTAGTTATTAAACCTATCCCACTCTCTAGTTACCCATTAGCACGTAAAGGAATATTATTTGGGGGTCCAGCCATGGAGAAGAGTTTAGACACTAGGATAAGATAAGGAACACACCCATTATAAAGAAATCACATTAGGATTCTCTTTTTAAGCTGTTCCTTTAAACACTAGTGCTTAGGAAATCTATTGGAGGCAGAAGCAGTCAAGGGTAGCCTAGGGTTAGGGTTAGGCTTACGGTTAGGCTTAGGGTACTGCTTAGGGTACGTGTTCGGGGAGGGCTTCGTGTACGGCGTAGGGTATGGGTTACGGTTAGGGTTAGGGTTAGTGTTAGGGTTAGGGCTCGGTTTAGGGTACGGGTTAGGATTAGGGGACATGTTAGGGTTAGGATAGGGGTTAGGGTTAGGGTACGCGTTACGGTTAGGGTAGTTATTAAACCTATCCCACTCTCTAGATACCCCTTAGCACGTAAAGGAATATTATTTGGGGGTCCAGCCATGGAGAAGTGTTTAGAAACTAAGATAATATAAGGAACACACACATTATAAAGAAATAACATTAGGATTCTCTTTTTAAGCTGTTCCTTAAAACACTAGTGCTTAGGAAATCTATTGGAGGCAGAAGCAGTCAAGGGTAGCCTAGGGTTAGGGTTAGGCTTAGGGTTAGGCTTAGGGTACGGCTTAGGGTACGGGTTCGGGGAGGGCTTCGGGTACGGCGTAGGGTATGGGTTAGGGTTAAGGTTAGGGTTAGTGTTAGGGTTAGGGCTCGGTTTAGGGTACGGGTTAAGATTAGGGTACGTGTTAGGGTTAGGGTAGGGGTTAGCGTTAGGGTACGCGTTAGGGTTAGGGTAGTTATTAAACCTATCCCACTCTCTAGTTACCCCTTAGCACGTAAAGGAATATTATTTGGGGGTCCAGCCATGGAGAAGAGTTTAGACACTAGGATAAGATAAGAAACACACCCATTATAAAGAAATCACATTAGGATTCTCTTTTTAAGCTGTTCCTTAAAACACTAGTGCTTAGGAAATCTATTGGAGGCAGAAGCAGTCAAGGGTAGCCTAGGGTTAGGGTTAGGCTTAGGGTTAGGCTTAGGGTACGGCTTAGGGTACGGGTTCGGGGAGGGCTTCGGGCACGGCGTAGGGTATGGGTTAGGGTTAGGGTTAGGGTTAGTGTTAGGGTTAGGGCTCGGTTTAGGGTACGGGTTAGGATTAGGGTACGTGTTAGGGTTAGGGTAGGGGTTAGCGTTAGGGTACGCGTTAGGGTTAGGGTAGTTATTAAACCTATCCCACTCTCTAGTTACCCCTTAGCACGTAAAGGAATATTATTTGGGGGTCCAGCCATGGAGAAGAGTTTAGACACTAGGATAAGATAAGGAACACACACATTATAAAGAAATCACATTAGGATTCTCTTTTTAAGCTGTTCCTTAAAACACTAGTGCTTAGGAAATCTATTGGAGGCAGAAGCAGTCAAGGGTAGCCTAGGGTTAGGGTTAGGCTTAGGGTTAGGCTTCGGGTACGGCTTAGGGTACGGGTTCGGGGAGGGCTTCGGGTACGGCGTAGGGTATGGGTTAGGGTTAGGGTTAGGGTTAGTGTTAGGGTTAGGGCTCGGTTTAGGGTACGGGTTAGGATTAGGGTACGTGTTAGGGTAAGGGTAGGGGTTAGGTTTAGGGTACGCGTTAGGGTTAGGGTAGTGATTAAACCTATCCCACTCTCTCGATACCCCTTAGCACATAAAAGAATATTATTTGGGGGTCCAGCCATGGAGAAGAGTTTAGACACTAGGATTAGATAAGGAACACACCCATTATAAAGAAATCACATTAGGATTCTCTTTTTAAGCTGTTCCTTAAAACACTAGTGCTTAGGAAATCTATTGGAGGCAGAAGCAGTCAAGGGTAGCCTAGGGTTAGGGTTAGGCTTAGGGTTAGGCTTAGGGTACGGCTTAGGGTACGGGTTCGGGGAGGGCTTCGGGCACGGCGTAGGGTATGGGTTAGGGTTAGGGTTAGGGTTAGTGTTAGGGTTAGGGCTCTGTTTAGGGTACGGGTTAGGATTAGGGTACGTGTTAGGGTTAGGGTAGGGGTTAGCGTTAGGGTACGCGTTAGGGTTAGGGTAGTTATTAAACCTATCCCACTCTCTAGTTACCCCTTAGCACGTAAAGGATTATTATTTGGGGGTCCAGCCATGGAGAAGAGTTTAGACACTAGGATAAGATAAGGAACACACACATTATAAAGAAATCACATTAGGATTCTCTTTTTAAGCTGTTCCTTAAAACACTAGTGCTTAGGAAATCTATTGGAGGCAGAAGCAGTCAAGGGTAGCCTAGGGTTAGGGTTAGGCTTAGGGTTAGGCTTAGGGTACGGCTTAGGGTACGGGTTCGGGGAGGGCTTCGGGCACGGCGTAGGGTATGGGTTAGGGTTAGGGTTAGGGTTAGTGTTAGGGTTAGGGCTCGGTTTAGGGTACGGGTTAGGATTAGGGTACGTGTTAGGGTTAGGGTAGGGGTTAGCGTTAGGGTACGCGTTAGGGTTAGGGTAGTTATTAAACCTATCCCACTCTCTAATTACCCCTTAGCACGTAAAGGAATATTATTTGGGGGTCCAGCCATGGAGAAGAGTTTAGACACTAGGATAAGATAAGGAACACACACATTATAAAGAAATCACATTAGGATTCTCTTTTTAAGCTGTTCCTTAAAACACTAGTGCTTAGGAAATCTATTGGAGGCAGAAGCAGTCAAGGGTAGCCTAGGGTTAGGGTTAGGCTTAGGGTTAGGCTTCGGGTACGGCTTAGGGTACGGGTTCGGGGAGGGCTTCGGGCACGGCGTAGGGTATGGGTTAGGGTTAGGGTTAGGGTTAGTGTTAGGGTTAGGGCTCGGTTTAGGGTACGGGTTAGGATTAGGGTACGTGTTAGGGTAAGGGTAGGGGTTAGGGTTAGGGTACGCGTTAGGGTTAGGGTAGTGATTAAACCTATCCCACTCTCTCGATACCCCTTAGCACATAAAAGAATATTATTTGGGGGTCCAGCCATGGAGAAGAGTTTAGACACTAGGATTAGATAAGGAACACACCCATTATAAAGAAATCACATTAGGATTCTCTTTTTAAGCTGTTCCTTAAAACACTAGTGCTTAGGAAATCTATTGGAGGCAGAAGCAGTCAAGGGTAGCCTAGGGTTAGGGTTAGGCTTAGGGTTAGGCTTAGGGTACGGCTTAGGGTACGGGTTCGGGGAGGGCTTCGGGTACGGCGTAGGGTATGGGTTAGGGTTAAGGTTAGGGTTAGTGTTAGGGTTAGGGCTCGGTTTAGGGTACGGGTTAAGATTAGGGTACGTGTTAGGGTTAGGGTAGGGGTTAGCGTTAGGGTACGCGTTAGGGTTAGGGTAGTTATTAAACCTATCCCACTCTCTAGTTACCCCTTAGCACGTAAAGGAATATTATTTGGGGGTCCAGCCATGGAGAAGAGTTTAGACACTAGGATAAGATAAGGAACACACCCATTATAAAGAAATCACATTAGGATTCTCTTTTTAAGCTGTTCCTTAAAACACTAGTGCTTAGGAAATCTATTGGAGGCAGAAGCAGTCAAGGGTAGCCTAGGGTTAGGGTTAGGCTTAGGGTTAGGCTTAGGGTACGGCTTAGGGTACGGGTTCGGGGAGGGCTTCGGGCACGGCGTAGGGTATGGGTTAGGGTTAGGGTTAGGGTTAGTGTTAGGGTTAGGGCTCGGTTTAGGGTACGGGTTAGGATTAGGGTACGTGTTAGGGTTAGGGTAGGGGTTCGCATTAGGGTACGCGTTAGGGTTAGGGTAGTTATTAAACCTATCCCACTCTCTAGTTACCCCTTAGCACGTAAAGGAATATTATTTGGGGGTCCAGCCATGGAGAAGAGTTTAGACACTAGGATAAGATAAGGAACACACCCATTATAAAGAAATCACATTAGGATTCTCTTTTTAAGCTGTTCCTTAAAACACTAGTGCTTAGGAAATCTATTGGAGGCAGAAGCAGTCAAGGGTAGCCTAGGGTTAGGGTTAGGCTTAGGGTTAGGCTTCGGGTACGGCTTAGGGTACGGGTTCGGGGAGGGCTTCGGGCACGGCGTAGGGTATGGGTTAGGGTTAGGGTTAGGGTTAGTGTTAGGGTTAGGGCTCGGTTTAGGGTACGGGTTAGGATTAGGGTACGTGTTAGGATAAGGGTAGGGGTTAGGGTTAGGGTACGCGTTAGGGTTAGGGTATTGATTAAACCTATCCCACTCTCTCGATACCCCTTAGCACATAAAAGAATATTATTTGGGGGTCCAGCCATGGAGAAGAGTTTAGACACTAGGATTAGATAAGGAACACATCCATTATAAAGAAATCACATTAGGATTCTCTTTTTAAGCTGTTCCTTAAAACACTAGTGCTTAGGAAATCTATTGGAGGCAGAAGCAGTCAAGGGTAGCCTAGGGTTAGGGTTAGGCTTAGGGTTAGGCTTAGGGTACGGCTTAGGGTACATGTTCGGGGAGGGCTTCGGGTACGGCGTAGGGTATGGGTTAGGGTTAGGGTTAGGTTTAGTGTTAGGGTTAGGGCTCGTTTTAGGGTACGGGTTAGGATTAGGGTTCGTGTTAGGGTTAGGGTAGGGGTGAGGGTTAGGGTACGTGTTACGGATAGGGTAGTTATTAAACCTATCCCACTCTCTAGTTACCCATTAGCACGTAAAGGAATATTATTTGGGGGTCCAGCCATGGAGAAGAGTTTAGACACTAGGATAAGATAAGGAACACACCCATTATAAAGAAATCACATTAGGATTCTCTTTTTAAGCTGTTCCTTAAAACACTAGTGCTTAGGAAATCTATTGGAGGCAGAAGCAGTCAAGGGTAGCCTAGGGTTAGGGTTAGGCTTAGGGTTAGGCTTAGGGTATGGCTTAGGGTACGGGTTCGGGGAGGGCTTCGAATACGGCGTAGGGTATGGGTTAGGGTTAGGGTTAGGGTTAGTGTTAGGGTTAGGGCTCGGTTTAGGGTACGGGTTAGGATTAGGGTACGTGTTAGGGTTAGGGTAGGGTTTAGGGTTAGGGTACTCGTTAGGGTTAGGGTAGTTATTAAACCTATCCCACTCTCTAGATACCCCTTAGCACGTAAAGGAATATTATTAGGGGGTCCAGCCATGGAGAAGAGTTTAGACACTAAGATAATATAAGGAACACACACATTATAAAGAAATCACATTAGGATTCTCTTTTTAAGCTGTTCCTTAAAACACTAGTGCTTAGGAAATCTATTGGAGGCAGAAGCCGTCAAGGGTAGCCTAGGGTTAGGGTTAGGCTTACGGTTAGGCTTAGGGTACGGCTTAGGGTTCGTGTTCTTGGAGGGCTTCGGGTACGGCGTAGGGTATGGCTTACGGTTAGGGTTAGGGTTAGTGTTAGGATTAGGGCTCGGTTTAGGGTACGGGTTAGGATTAGGGTACATGTTAGGGTTAGGGTAGGGGTTAGGGTTAGGGTACGCGTTACGGTTAGGGTAGTTATTAAACCTATCCCACTCTCTAGATACCCCTTAGCACGTAAAGGAATATTATTTGGGGGTCCAGCCATGGAGAAGAGTTTAGACACTAGGATTAGATAAGGAACACACCCATTATAAAGAAATCACATTAGGATTCTCTTTTTAAGCTGTTCCTTAAAACACTAGTGCTTAGGAAATCTATTGGAGGCAGAAGCAGTCAAGGGTAGCCTAGGGTTAGGGTTAGGCTTAGGGTTAGGCTTAGGGTACGGCTTAGGGTACGTGTTCGGGGAGGGCTTCGGGTACGGCGTAGGGTATGGGTTAGGGTTAGGGTTAGGTTTAGTGTTAGGGTTAGGGCTCGTTTTAGGGTACGGGTTAGGATTAGGGTTCGTGTTAGGGTTAGGGTAGGGGTGAGGGTTAGGGTACGTGTTACTGATAGGGTAGTTATTAAACCTATCCCACTCTCTAGTTACCCATTAGCACGTAAAGGAATATTATTTGGGGGTCCAGCCATGGAGAAGAGTTTAGACACTAGGATAAGATAAGGAACACACCCATTATAAAGAAATCACATTAGGATTCTCTTTTTAAGCTGTTCCTTTAAACACTAGTGCTTAGGAAATCTATTGGAGGCAGAAGCAGTCAAGGGTAGCCTAGGGTTAGGGTTAGGCTTAGGGTTAGGCTTAGGGTACGGCTTAGGGTACGGGTTCGGGGAGGGCTTCGGGTACGTCGTAGGGTATGGGTTAGGGTTAGGGTTAGGGTTAGTGTTAGGGTTAGGGTTCGGTTTAGGGTACGGGTTAGGATTAGGGTACGTGTTAGGGTTAGGGTAGGGGTTAGGGTTAGGGTACGCGTTAGGGTTAGGGTAGTTATTAAACCTATCCCACTCTCTAGATACCCCTTAGCACGTAAAGGAATATTATTAGGGGGTCCAGCCATGGAGAAGAGTTTAGACACTAAGATAATATAAGGAACACACACATTATAAAGAAATCACATTAGGATTCTCTTTTTAAGCTGTTCCTTAAAACACTAGTGCTTAGGAAATCTATTGGAGGCAGAAGCAGTCAAGGGTAGCCTAGGGTTAGGGTTAGGCTTACGGTTAGGCTTAGGGTACGGCTTAGGGTACGTGTTCGGGGAGGGCTTCGTGTACGGCGTAGGGTATGGGTTACGGTTAGGGTTAGGGTTAGTGTTAGGGTTAGGGCTCGGTTTAGGGTACGGGTTAGGATTAGGGGACATGTTAGGGTTAGGATAGGGGTTAGGGTTAGGGTACGCATTACGGTTAGGGTAGTTATTAAACCTATCCCACTCTCTAGATACCCCTTAGCACGTAAAGGAATATTATTTGGGGGTCCAGCCATGGAGAAGTGTTTAGAAACTAAGATAATATAAGGAACACACACATTATAAAGAAATAACATTAGGATTCTCTTTTTAAGCTGTTCCTTAAAACACTAGTGCTTAGGAAATCTATTGGAGGCAGAAGCAGTCAAGGGTAGCCTAGGGTTAGGGTTAGGCTTAGGGTTAGGCTTAGGGTACGGCTTAGGGTACGGGTTCGGGGAGGGCTTCGGGTACGGCGTAGGGTATGGGTTAGGGTTAAGGTTAGGGTTAGTGTTAGGGTTAGGGCTCGGTTTAGGGTACGGGTTAAGATTAGGGTACGTGTTAGGGTTAGGGTAGGGGTTAGCGTTAGGGTACGCGTTAGGGTTAGGGTAGTTATTAAACCTATCCCACTCTCTAGTTACCCCTTAGCACGTAAAGGAATATTATTTGGGGGTCCAGCCATGGAGAAGAGTTTAGACACTAGGATAAGATAAGAAACACACCCATTATAAAGAAATCACATTAGGATTCTCTTTTTAAGCTGTTCCTTAAAACACTAGTGCTTAGGAAATCTATTGGAGGCAGAAGCAGTCAAGGGTAGCCTAGGGTTAGGGTTAGGCTTAGGGTTAGGCTTAGGGTACGGCTTAGGGTACGGGTTCGGGGAGGGCTTCGGGCACGGCGTAGGGTATGGGTTAGGGTTAGGGTTAGGGTTAGTGTTAGGGTTAGGGCTCGGTTTAGGGTACGGGTTAGGATTAGGGTACGTGTTAGGGTTAGGGTAGGGGTTAGCGTTAGGGTACGCGTTAGGGTTAGGGTAGTTATTAAACCTATCCCACTCTCTAGTTACCCCTTAGCACGTAAAGGAATATTATTTGGGGGTCCAGCCATGGAGAAGAGTTTAGACACTAGGATAAGATAAGGAACACACACATTATAAAGAAATCACATTAGGATTCTCTTTTTAAGCTGTTCCTTAAAACACTAGTGCTTAGGAAATCTATTGGAGGCAGAAGCAGTCAAGGGTAGCCTAGGGTTAGGGTTAGGCTTAGGGTTAGGCTTCGGGTACGGCTTAGGGTACGGGTTCGGGGAGGGCTTCGGGTACGGCGTAGGGTATGGGTTAGGGTTAGGGTTAGGGTTAGTGTTAGGGTTAGGGCTCGGTTTAGGGTACGGGTTAGGATTAGGGTACGTGTTAGGGTAAGGGTAGGGGTTAGGGTTAGGGTACGCGTTAGGGTTAGGGTAGTGATTAAACCTATCCCACTCTCTCGATACCCCTTAGCACATAAAAGAATATTATTTGGGGGTCCAGCCATGGAGAAGAGTTTAGACACTAGGATTAGATAAGGAACACACCCATTATAAAGAAATCACATTAGGATTCTCTTTTTAAGCTGTTCCTTAAAACACTAGTGCTTAGGAAATCTATTGGAGGCAGAAGCAGTCAAGGGTAGCCTAGGGTTAGGGTTAGGCTTAGGGTTAGGCTTAGGGTACGGCTTAGGGTACGTGTTCGGGGAGGGCTTCGGGTACGGCGTAGGGTATGGGTTAGGGTTAGGGTTAGGTTTAGTGTTAGGGTTAGGGCTCGTTTTAGGGTACGGGTTAGGATTAGGGTTCGTGTTAGGGTTAGGGTAGGGGTGAGGGTTAGGGTACGTGTTACGGATAGGGTAGTTATTAAACCTATCCCACTCTCTAGTTACCCATTAGCACGTAAAGGAATATTATTTGGGGGTCCAGCCATGGAGAAGAGTTTAGACACTAGGATAAGATAAGGAACACACCCATTATAAAGAAATAACATTAGGATTCTCTTTTTAAGCTGTTCCTTAAAACACTAGTGCTTAGGAAATCTATTGGAGGCAGAAGCAGTCAAGGGTAGCCTAGGGTTAGGGTTAGGCTTAGGGTACGGCTTAGGGTACGGCTTAGGGTACGTGTTCCGGGAGGGCTTCGGGTACGGCGTAGGGTATGGGTTAGGGTTAGGGTTAGGGTTAGTGTTAGGGTTAGGGTTCGGTTTAGGGTACGGGTTAGGATTAGGGTACGTGTTAGGGTTAGGGTAGGGGTTAGGGTTAGGGTACGCGTTAGGGTTAGGGTAGTTATTAAACCTATCCCACTCTCTAGATACCCCTTAGCACGTAAAGGAATATTATTAGGGGGTCCAGCCATGGAGAAGAGTTTAGACACTAAGATAATATAAGGAACACACACATTATAAAGAAATCACATTAGGATTCTCTTTTTAAGCTGTTCCTTAAAACACTAGTGCTTAGGAAATCTATTGGAGGCAGAAGCAGTCAAGGGTAGCCTAGGGTTAGGGTTAGGCTTACGGTTAGGCTTAGGGTACGGCTTAGGGTACGTGTTCGGGGAGGGCTTCGTGTACGGCGTAGGGTATGGGTTACGGTTAGGGTTAGGGTTAGTGTTAGGGTTAGGGCTCGGTTTAGGGTACGGGTTAGGATTAGGGTACATGTTAGGGTTAGGATAGGGGTTAGGGTTAGGGTACGCGTCACGGTTAGGGTAGTTATTAAACCTATCCCACTCTCTAGATACCCCTTAGCACGTAAAGGAATATTATTTGGGGGTCCAGCCATGGAGAAGTGTTTAGAAACTAAGATAATATAAGGAACACACACATTATAAAGAAATAACATTAGGATTCTCTTTTTAAGCTGTTACTTAAAACACTAGTGCTTAGGAAATCTATTGGAGGCAGAAGCAGTCAAGGGTAGCCTAGGGTTAGGGTTAGGCTTAGGGTTAGGCTTAGGGTACGGCTTAGGGTACGGGTTCGGGGAGGGCTTCGGGCACGGCGTAGGGTATGGGTTAGGGTTAGGGTTAGGGTTAGTGTTAGGGTTAGGGCTCTGTTTAGGGTACGGGTTAGGATTAGGGTACGTGTTAGGGTTAGGGTAGGGGTTAGCGTTAGGGTATGCGTTAGGGTTAGGGTAGTTATTAAACCTATCCCACTCTCTAGTTACCCCTTAGCACGTAAAGGAATATTATTTGGGGGTCCAGCCATGGAGAAGAGTTTAGACACTAGGATAAGATAAGAAACACACCCATTATAAAGAAATCACATTAGGATTCTCTTTTTAAGCTGTTCCTTAAAACACTAGTGCTTAGGAAATCTATTGGAGGCAGAAGCAGTCAAGGGTAGCCTAGGGTTAGGGTTAGGCTTAGGGTTAGGCTTAGGGTACGGCTTAGGGTACGGGTTCGGGGAGGGCTTCGGTCACGGCGTAGGGTATGGGTTAGGGTTAGGGTTAGGGTTAGTGTTAGGGTTAGGGCTCTGTTTAGGGTACGGGTTAGGATTAGGGTACGTGTTAGGGTTAGGGTAGGGGTTAGCGTTAGGGTACGCGTTAGGGTTAGGGTAGTTATTAAACCTATCCCACTCTCTAGTTACCCCTTAGCACGTAAAGGATTATTATTTGGGGGTCCAGCCATGGAGAAGAGTTTAGACACTAGGATAAGATAAGGAACACACACATTATAAAGAAATCACATTAGGATTCTCTTTTTAAGCTGTTCCTTAAAACACTAGTGCTTAGGAAATCTATTGGAGGCAGAAGCAGTCAAGGGTAGCCTAGGGTTAGGGTTAGGCTTAGGGTTAGGCTTAGGGTACGGCTTAGGGTACGTGTTCGGGGAGGGCTTCGGGTACGGCGTAGGGTATGGGTTAGGGTTAGGGTTAGGTTTAGTGTTAGCGTTAGGGCTCGTTTTAGGGTACGGGTTAGGATTAGGGTTCGTGTTAGGGTTAGGGTAGGGGTGAGGGTTAGGGTACGTGTTACGGATAGGGTAGTTATTAAAACTATCCCACTCTCTAGTTACCCATTAGCACGTAAAGGAATATTATTTGGGGGTCCAGCCATGGAGAAGAGTTTAGACACTAGGATAAGATAAGGAACACACCCATTATAAAGAAATCACATTAGGATTCTCTTTTTAAGCTGTTCCTTAAAACACTAGTGCTTAGGAAATCTATTGGAGGCAGAAGCAGTCAAGGGTAGCCTAGGGTTAGGGTTAGGCTTAGGGTTAGGCTTAGGGTACGGCTTAGGGTACGGGTTCGGGGAGGGCTTCGGGTACGGCGTAGGGTATGGGTTAGGGTTAGGGTTAGGGTTAGTGTTAGGGTTAGGGCTCGGTTTAGGGAACGGGTTAGGATTAGGGTACATGTTAGGGTTAGGGTAGGGGTTAGGGTTAGGGTACGCGTTACGGTTAGGGTAGTTATTAAACCTATCCCACTCTCTAGATACCCCTTAGCACGTAAAGGAATATTATTTGGGGGTCCAGCCATGGAGAAGAGTTTAGACACTAAGATAATATAAGGAACACACACATTATAAAGAAATAACATTAGGATTCTCTTTTTAAGCTGTTCCTTAAAACACTAGTGCTTAGGAAATCTATTGGAGGCAGAAGCAGTCAAGGGTAGCCTAGGGTTAGGGTTAGGCTTAGGGTTAGTCTTAGGGTACGGCTTAGGGTACTGGTTCGGGGAGGGCTTCGGGTACGGCGTAGGGTACAGGTTAGGGTTAAGGTTAGGGTTAGTGTTAGGGTTAGGGCTTGGTTTAGGGTACGGGTTAAGATTAGGGTACGTGTTAGGGTTAGGGTAGGGGTTAGCGTTAGGGTACGCGTTAGGGTTAGGGTAGTTATTAAACCTATCCCACTCTCTAGTTACCCCTTAGCACGTAAAGGAATATTATTTGGGGGTCCAGCCATGGAGAAGAGTTTAGACACTAGGATAAGATAAGGAACACACCCATTATAAAGAAATCACATTAGGATTCTCTTTTTAAGCTGTTCCTTAAAACACTAGTGCTTAGGAAATCTATTGGAGGCAGAAGCAGTCAAGGGTAGCCTAGGGTTAGGGTTAGGCTTAGGGTTAGGCTTAGGGTACGGCTTAGGGTACGTGTTCGGGGAGGGCTTCGGGTACGGCGTAGGGTATGGGTTAGGGTTAGGGTTAGGTTTAGTGTTAGGGTTAGGGCTCGTTTTAGGGTACGGGTTAGGATTAGGGTTCGTGTTAGGGTTAGGGTAGGGGTGAGGGTTAGGGTACGTGTTACGGATAGGGTAGTTATTAAACCTATCCCACTCTCTAGTTACCCATTAGCACGTAAAGGAATATTATTTGGGGGTCCAGCCATGGAGAAGAGTTTAGACACTAGGATAAGATAAGGAACACACCCATTATAAAGAAATAACATTAGGATTCTCTTTTTAAGCTGTTCCTTAAAACACTAGTGCTTAGGAAATCTATTGGAGGCAGAAGCAGTCAAGGGTAGCCTAGGGTTAGGGTTAGGCTTAGGGTACGGCTTAGGGTACGGCTTAGGGTACGTGTTCGGGGAGGGCTTCGGGTACGGCGTAGGGTATGGGTTAGGGTTAGGGTTAGGGTTAGTGTTAGGGTTAGGGTTCGGTTTAGGGTACGGGTTAGGATTAGGGTACGTGTTAGGGTTAGGGTAGGGGTTAGGGTTAGGGTACGCGTTAGGGTTAGGGTAGTTATTAAACCTATCCCACTCTCTAGATACCCCTTAGCACGTAAAGGAATATTATTAGGGGGTCCAGCCATGGAGAAGAGTTTAGACACTAAGATAATATAAGGAACACACACATTATAAAGAAATAACATTAGGATTCTCTTTTTAAGCTGTTCCTTAAAACACTAGTGCTTAGGAAATCTATTGGAGGCAGAAGCAGTCAAGGGTAGCCTAGGGTTAGGGTTAGGCTTAGGGTTAGTCTTAGGGTACGGCTTAGGGTACTGGTTCGGGGAGGGCTTCGGGTACGGCGTAGGGTACAGGTTAGGGTTAAGGTTAGGGTTAGTGTTAGGGTTAGGGCTCGGTTTAGGGTACGGGTTAAGATTAGGGTACGTGTTAGGGTTAGGGTAGGGGTTAGCGTTAGGGTACGCGTTAGGGTTAGGTTAGTTATTAAACCTATCCCACTCTCTAGTTACCCCTTAGCACGTAAAGGAATATTATTTGGGGGTCCAGCCATGGAGAAGAGTTTAGACACTAGGATAAGATAAGGAACACACCCATTATAAAGAAATCACATTAGGATTCTCTTTTTAAGCTGTTCCTTAAAACACTAGTGCTTAGGAAATCTATTGGAGGCAGAAGCAGTCAAGGGTAGCCTAGGGTTAGGGTTAGGCTTAGGGTTAGGCTTAGGGTACGGCTTAGGGTACGGGTTCGGGGAGGGCTTCGGGCACGGCGTAGGGTATGGGTTAGGGTTAGGGTTAGGGTTAGTGTTAGGGTTAGGGCTCGGTTTAGGGTACGGGTTAGGATTAGGGTACGTGTTAGGGTTAGGGCAGGGGTTCGCGTTAGGGTTAGGGTAGTTATTAAACCTATCCCACTCTCTAGTTACCCCTTAGCACGTAAAGGAATATTATTTGGGGGTCCAGACATGGAGAAGAGTTTAGACACTAGGATAAGAGAAGGAACACACACATTATAAAGAAATCACATTAGGATTCTCTTTTTAAGCTGTTCCTTAAAACACTAGTGCTTAGGAAATCTATTGGAGGCAGAAGCAGTCAAGGGTAGCCTAGGGTTAGGGTTAGGCTTAGGGTTAGGCTTCGGGTACGGCTTAGGGTACGGGTTCGGGGAGGGCTTCGGGTACGGCGTAGGGTATGGGTTAGGGTTAGGGTTAGGGTTAGTGTTAGGGTTAGGGCTCGGTTTAGGGTACGGGTTAGGATTAGGGTACGTGTTAGGGTAAGGGTAGGGTTTAGGGTTAGGGTACGCGTTAGGGTTAGGGTAGTGATTAAACCTATCCCACTCTCTCGATACCCCTTAGCACATAAAAGAATATTATTTGGGGGTCCAGCCATGGAGAAGAGTTTAGACACTAGGATTAGATAAGGAACACATCCATTATAAAGAAATCACATTAGGATTCTCTTTTTAAGCTGTTCCTTAAAACACTAGTGCTTAGGAAATCTATTGGAGGCAGAAGCAGTCAAGGGTAGCCTAGTGTTAGGGTTAGGCTTAGGGTTAGGCTTAGGGTACGGCTTAGGGTACGTGTTCGGGGAGGGCTTCGGGTACGGCGTAGGGTATGGGTTAGGGTTAGGGTTAGGTTTAGTGTTAGGGTTAGGGCTCGTTTTAGGGTACGGGTTAGGATTAGGGTTCGTGTTAGGGTTAGGGTAGGGGTGAGGGTTAGGGTACGTGTTACGGATAGGGTAGTTATTAAACCTATCCCACTCTCTAGTTACCCATTAGCACGTAAAGGAATATTATTTGGGGGTCCAGCCATGGAGAAGAGTTTAGACACTAGGATAAGATAAGGAACACACCCATTATAAAGAAATCACATTAGGATTCTCTTTTTAAGCTGTTCCTTAAAACACTAGTGCTTAGGAAATCTATTGGAGGCAGAAGCAGTCAAGGGTAGCCTAGGGTTAGGGTTAGGCTTAGGGTTAGGCTTAGGGTACGGCTTAGGGTACGGGTTCGGGGAGGGCTTCGGGTACGGCGTAGGGTATGGGTTAGGGTTAGGGTTAGGCTTAGTGTTAGGGTTAGGGCTCGGTTTAGGGTACGGGTTAGGATTAGGGTACGTGTTAGGGTTAGGGGAGGGGTTAGGGTTAGGGTACGCGTTAGGGTTAGGGTAGTTATTAAACCTATCCCACTCTCTAGATACCCCTTAGCACGTAAAGGAATATTATTAGGGGGTCCAGCCATGGAGAAGAGTTTAGACACTAAGATAATATAAGGAACACATACATTATAAAGAAATCACATTAGGATTCTCTTTTTAAGCTGTTCCTTAAAACACTAGTGCTTAGGAAATCTATTGGAGGCAGAAGCAGTCAAGGGTAGCCTAGGGTTAGGGTTAGGCTTACGGTTAGGCTTAGGGTACGGCTTAGGGTTCGTGTTCTTGGAGGGCTTCGGGTACGGCGTAGGGTATGGGTTACGGTTAGGGTTAGGGTTAGTGTTAGGGTTAGGGCTCGGTTTAGGGTACGGGTTAGGATTAGGGAACATGTTAGGGTTAGGGTAGGGGTTAGGGTTAGGGTACGCGTTACGGTTAGGGTAGTTATTAAACCTATCCCACTCTCTAGATACCCCTTAGCACGTAAAGGAATATTATTTGGGGGTCCAGCCATGGAGAAGAGTTTAGACACTAAGATAATATAAGGAACACACACATTATAAAGAAATAACATTAGGATTCTCTTTTTAAGCTGTTCCTTAAAACACTAGTGCTTAGGAAATCTATTGGAGGCAGAAGCAGTCAAGGGTAGCCTAGGGTTAGGGTTAGGCTTAGGGTTAGGCTTAGGGTACGGCTTAGGGTACGGGTTCGGGGAGGGCTTCGGGTACGGCGTAGGGTATGGGTTAGGGTTAAGGTTAGGTTTAGTGTTAGGGTTAGGGCTCGGTTTAGGGTACGGGTTAAGATTAGGGTACGTGTTAGGGTTAGGGTAGGGGTTAGCGTTAGGGTACGCTTTAGGGTTAGGGTAGTTATTAAACCTATCCCACTCTCTAGTTTCCCCTTAGCACGTAAAGGAATATTATTTGGGGGTCCAGCCATGGAGAAGAGTTTAAACACTAGGATAAGATAAGGAACACACCCATTATAAAGAAATCACATTAGGATTCTCTTTTTAAGCTGTTCCTTAAAACACTAGTGCTTAGGAAATCTATTGGAGGCAGAAGCAGTCAAGGGTAGCCTAGGGTTAGGTTTAGGCTTAGGGTTAGGCTTAGGGTACGGCTTAGGTTACGGGTTCGGGGAGGGCTTCGGGCACGGCGTAGGGTATGGGTTAGGGTTAGGTTTAGGGTTAGTGTTAGGGTTAGGGCTCGGTTTAGGGTACGGGTTAGGATTAGGGTACGTGTTAGGGTTAGGGTATGGGTTAGCGTTAGGTTACGCGTTAGGGTTAGGGTAGTTATTAAACCTATCCCACTCTCTAGTTACCCCTTAGCACGTAAAGGAATATTATTTGGGGGTCCAGCCATGGAGAAGAGTTTAGACACTAGGATAAGATAAGGAACACACACATTATAAAGAAATCACATTAGGATTCTCTTTTTAAGCTGTTCCTTAAAACACTAGTGCTTAGGAAATCTATTGGAGGCAGAAGCAGTCAAGGGTAGCCTAGGGTTAGGGTTAGGCTTAGGGTACGGCTTAGGGTACGGCTTCGGGGAGGGCTTCGGGTATGGCGTAGGGTATGGGTTAGGGTTAGGGTTAGGGTTAGTGTTAGGGTTAGGGCTCGGTTTAGGGTACGGGTTAGGATTAGGGTACGTGTTAGGGTTAGAATAGGGGTTAGGGTTAGGGTACGCGTTAGGGTTAGGGTAGTTATTAAACCTATCCCACTCTCTAGATAAACCTTAGTACGTAAAGGAATATTATTTGGGGGTCCAGCCATGGAGAAGAGTTTACACACTAAGATAATATAAGGAACACACACATTACAAAGAAATCACATTAGGATTCTCTTTTTAAGCTGTTCCTTAAAACACTAGTGCTTAGGAAATCTATTGTAGGCAGAAGCAGTCAAGGGTAGCCTAGGGTTAGGGTTAGGCTTAGGGTTAGGGTTATGGTACGGCTTAGGGTACGGGTTCTGGGATGGGTTTGGATACGGCGTAGGGTATGGGTTAGGGTTAGGGTTAGGGTTAGTGTTAGGGTTAGGGCTCGGATTAGGGTATGGGTTAGGATTAGGGTACGTGTTAGGGTTAGGGTAGTGGTTAGGGTTAGTGTACGTGTTAGGGTTAGGGTAGTGATTAAACCTATCCCACTCTCTAGATACCCCTTAGCACGAAAAGGAATATGATTTGGGGGTCCAGCCATGGAGAAATGTTTAGACACCAGGAAAAGGTAAGGAACATACCCATTATAAAGAAATCACATTAGGATTCTCTTTTTAAGCTGTTCCTTAAAACACTAGTGCTTAGGAAATCTATTGGAGGCAGAATCAGTCAACGGTAGCCTAGGGTTAGGGTTAGGCTTAGGGTTAGGCTTAGGGTACGGCTTAGGGTACGGGTTCGGGGAGGGCTTCGGGTACGGCGTAGGGTATGGGTTAGGGTTAGGTTTAGGGTTAGTGTTAGGGTTAGGGCTCGGTTTAGGGTACGGGTTAGGTTTAGGGTACGTGTTAGGGTTAGGGTAGGGGTTAGGGTTAGGGTACGCGTTAGGGTTAGGGTAGTTATTAAACCTATCCCACTCTCTAGATTCCCCTTAGCACGTAAAGGAATATTATTTGGGGGTCCAGCCATGGAGAAGAGTTTAGACACTAGGATAAGATAAGGAACACACCCATTATAAAGAAATCACATTAGGATTCTCTTTTTAAGCTGTTCCTTAAAACACTAGTGCTTAGGAAATCTATTGGAGGCAGAAGCAGTCAAGGGTAGCCTAGGGTTAGGGTTAGGCTTAGGGTTAGGATTAGGGTACGGGTTCGGGGCGGGCTTCGGGTACAGCGTAAGGTATCGGTTAGGGTTAGGGTTAGGGTTAGTGTTAGGGTTAGGGCTCGGTTTAGGGTCTGGGTTAGGATTAGGGTATGTGTTAGGGTTAGGGTAGTGGTTAGGGTTAGTGTACGTGTTAGGGTTAGTGTAGTGATTACACCTATCCCACTCTCTAGATACCCCCTAGCACGTAAAGGAATATTATTTGGGGTCCAGCCATGGAGAAAAGTTTAGACACTAGGATAAGATGAGGAACACACCCATTATAAAGAAATTACAATAGGATTCTCTTTTTAAGCTGTTCCTTAAAACACTAATGCTTAGGAAATCTATTGGAGGCAGAAGCAGTCAAGGGTAGCCTAGGGTTAGGGTTAGGCTTAGGGTTAGGCTTAGGGTACGGCTTAGGGTACGGGTTCGGGGAGGGCTTCGGGTACGGCGTAGGGTATGGGTTAGGGTTAGGGTTAGTGTTAGGGTAAGGGCTCGGTTTAGGGTACGGGTTAGGATTAGGGTACGTGTTAGGTTTAGGATAGGGGTTAGGGTTAGGGTACACGTTAGGGTTAGGGTAGTTATTAAACCTATCCCACTCTCTACATACCCCTTAGCACGTAAAGGAATATTATTTGGGGGTCCAGCCATGGAGAAGAGTTTAGACACTAGGATAAGATAAGGAACACACCCATTATAAAGAAATCACATTAGGATTCTCTTTTTAAGCTGTTCCTTAAAACACTAGTGCTTAGGAAATGTATTGGAGGCAGAAGCTGTCAAGGGTAGCCTAGGGTTAGGGTTAGGCTTAGGGTTAGGGTTAGGGTACGGCTTAGGGTACGGGTTCGGGGAGGGCTTCGTGTACGGCGTAGGGTATGGCTTAGGGTTAGGGTTAGGGTTAGGGTTAGGGTTGGGGCTCGGTTTAGGGTACGGGTTAGGATAAGGGTACGTGTTAGGGTTAGGTTAGGGGTTAGGGTTAGGGTACGTGTTACGGATAGGGTAGTTATTAAACCTATCCCACTCTCTAGTTACCCCTTAGCACGTAAAGGAATATTATTTGGGGGTCCAGCCATGGAGAAGAGTTTAGACACTAGGATAAGGTAAGGAACACACCCATTATAAAGAAATCACATTAGGATTCTCTTTTTAAGCTGTTCCTTAAAACACTAGTGCTTAGGAAATCTATTGGAGGCAGAAGCAGTCAAGGGTAGCCTAGGGTTAGGGTTAGGCTTAGGGTTAGGCTTAGGGTACGGCTTAGGGTACGGGTTCGGGGAGGGCTTCGGGTACGGCGTAGGGTATGGGTTAGGGTTAGGGTTAGGGTT